>NC_056727.1:304784949-304924949 GCF_019279795.1 Protopterus annectens
ATGCTTGGCATTGACAGAGGGAAGTCATTGGGACTGTTTCCTACATGGCTGTGATTTGTCTTCTCCGCTTTTGGAGGTAGAGGCACCCCACTGTTTGGGCCTGTATGAGCCCTGGGGCTGTTGTCTGCCTCTAGGGCATCTGTATCTGCCTCTTGTGGTCTGTCTGACATGGGAAAGGACCAATACCTGTAAGAAATCCTTCACTGTCTGCATAGATTTAGCTTTATCCTCCATTTTCTTCAACACCTCTTCTGCCTTAACACCAAACAAAGTATCATGCTGCAATGGCGCATCCAATAATTTTGCTTTAACATGATCAGGCAGAGTCTGTTCTTGTAACCAAGCATGCCTTCTAATGACCGAGCCTGTTACAGTGACCCTGCAAGAGGCCTCCAGTGAATCATAACCACATTGCAAAGTATGTTTCCCCACTTGTTCAGCTGCATGCAATAAATCCTGCAATTCCTTGTTCTCAGCACATTCAGAATTTGTCAACATTTTCTGTTTTAACAGACATTAAATATTGCTGATATTTAAGCATCTGAAACTGACAATTTAAAGCCCTTACAGCCAAAGTAGCAGAAGTGTAAACTTTTTCCCCCCATCTGTCCAGTGCCTTAGAATCTCTATCTGAGGGGACAGGGGTTTTTTGCAGTAGCAGCTTTGACCCCTTTGGGACCCTGTGAAATAGTTTCTGGGTCAGTAGCAGGGTTTTTATATAGAAATGTATGAGAATCTGGAACCCTGTAGTATCTGTCTGGCTTAACAGGTGCAGGAGATAAAGAGTCGGGAGACAGGCCGGACTCTGAAAAGACATCATCTACAATGTCTAGAACAGGAGGAATAGCAAGAGGTCTGTGCTGAGGTAGTAAAAGAAAGTCTCTGAGCCTTTACTTAGAATCTGAATAATCTTGGCTCTCCCAGTGGAAATGCTCCCTCATGGTATGCAAGGTTTCCACAAATGAATAATCCTCAGGAGGAGAAGCTGAAGGAATAGATTCTTCAGCATCAGAATCCTCACAGGGAGGAAAAGAGTATCCCTGTTCTGAAAAAGAGTCAGAGGAAATGGAAACCTAATCAGAGGAATCATATTCAGTGTCTTGCCTAGGCCTCTTATCAGGAGGGGGATGGGAGCCCCTGATCAAAGTAATTAGGTCTTCGGACATTTTGAGCATCTGTTTCTTAGGCATGGAAGTCTGTCCTGGAGAATGCTGTACTTGTTTTCTTGTCTTTAAAACTGTTTTAGTCTTTGTCTTTGATGCTGAAGTTGGCTGGATATAAAGCTTTGTAGGTCTGAAAACACCCTCAGAAGCCGATGCCTGCTCAGCGGCTCTGGACCCATCTGAGGGATTATTTTCCGAGGGCCCAATACCTTAAGTATTCAGAAGCCTAGCTGTCTCCACGTGGGAGTCGCAGGCGGCCTGTGGCTCTGAGGTAGCGGGTGTCAGGGGCTGCGAAAGCGCCTCACTGATAACCGGCGACTGGCCTAGAAGAGGCTTCATCATCGGTTTTGGAACTCTGATGCGTGTCTTTTTCTTTTTCCTTGTGCTTTTTATGAACTCTGGTCGTCAGCTGTTCTGACAGCATTATGTAGTTAAACCTTCGGCCAAAGTAATGAAAAGCAAAATCGTACTGACACTTAATAGTGCGTTGGTTAAATCTAGCACAAAACTGACAACTAGCAACGTCGTGGTCAGGGCCTAGGCAAGGACTACAGTACAAGTGAAAATCCTTATGAGGTATTTGCTTCCCACAAGAAATACAATTATTAACTTTTTCTGACATCGGTCTGGAGCAAGAAAAAAGTTTCCCCAATGGGGTACTTAGCTTCATTGAAGACTTCGGATCTGAAATTCAATTTCGAAAATCTCAGGAGTCGGCCGACCGGCACTTGCAAACTGCTTTTGCTTCGGGCACCGCGCAGCAAGAAAGACTGGAGAAAATGGCGTCGGCTGCATCTTTTATACCCCTGGCGTACTGACGTCAGGGAAGAGGCGACAGCAACCGACGCCGGACCAAGGCTTTGGAATTCAGGCCGACTGCGGGTAGCATGCCAGCAGGATAACCCAAGTGTAATGACTACAACAGTGAAACACGATGAACATCAGCTGTTGGTCACACCAGAACTTTGAATGAAGTGGGTTCCACTACATTCATGAGAATGAGTGCTGGAAAGGTTCAAACATAACTCCAACATTGGTGAGGGTCTTTCACTCTTGGTCCTACTTTTGGAGTTCAACTTTAACTGTTGATCCCAAAAGTAAGGTGCCATCAAAAGGGGCATTCATAAAATTTGCCTTGGAAACATAAACAAAATCATTAAGACAGAGCCAGGTATGATGATTTACAGCAGATCCAGTGCGGCACTAAGACACACATGAATGCTTGTGTTAGCAATGGATGAAAGAGATGTCATCTGGGACTGCAGCTTTGTTTTAAGTCTTCATCGAGAAACTCATCCAGAGGCTGGTTAGCTTGGACAAACAAAACTGGATTACAAGCATATGGAACAGAGAGTTTATAGACCTTTAGAAGATGATAGGATGCATAAATACACTTCACTAATTTGTCCATTTCAGAAGACTCTTTTCTAGTTGGGTAATCAAATGGGTTCTTTACAGCTGCCACCAAACCTGAGGCATCTACAACCAATGCATCCACTCCTTAGGATACCAAAGGATCTGTCAGGAGTCTATGGTACAAGAGGCACTGCTTCAGAGTTTTACCATAAAATTTTATCTGAAGTCCAATCATCTTTCTTACTTGGGGACTACCCAGGAAGGCTTGGGAGTCTGGAAAGCATCACTGGGAGCAAGAGGATCCAGGTGAACATCCTGTCTTATCTCCATCATTTCCAAAACTTCTCTCAAATTTGAGGTCATATAGCAGGAATGGGGGAGAACTGGCTTCCTATTTTTTATTAATATCTGTGTTTGGAAACAATTGGAGTGAACGGACACTCATTCTGCTTTTGTGCATTTTTCCTGCCCTTGGAAATGACAGGCCAGAGAAGGAAGAAAACTGTTCTTATCTGGATAAAATGAGCACATTCTGCCAAGGCTTTCAGACAATTCTGTTTTGTAAAGTGGAATGGTTACACTCAAGATATCAACCAAAAGAGCTTCCCAGGCTGAGATCAAAATTAGTTTTTGCCCTGTGACAAAAAAGATAATTTCACCTTTAACACTCAAAAAAAGCTTCAAATAATTCCTATATAAAAAGTTAAAGTGCACTTGCCTTAGCAATTCTATGTAAATAATCCAAAAGGTAAACAATGTCTTCTACAACATAAGACTAGTCTATTATATCCTACCCCTTATAATAAAAAGTCATTCATTATCTCTGACTTTCGTGTATGCAACACATATTTACTGTGTACATATCAAATATTAGTTCCACCATTAATTTAGATTTGTATGTCTCTTACTTTAACTTTCATATACATATTCTTGTCAAAATCTCTTGTATTTCTTTGTATCTGGTTTGTCAATGAAAAGGTTCAGTAGACCAGTTCACTTACCTGGTAAACAAAATTGAAAGTAAATAAATAATGGGTGCTAAAGTTAAAAAATGCCTGCACTGTTGGCAGGGGGGTCAGATACTGATGTTGGCCTTGAATCTAACCAACCAACATCCAACCGTATCAGGCCTAATCTCCAGAATAACAGAAAGGAACCCAAGCCAAACTCTGTCACACATGGTCAAGAGTCCATTCAGTCTCATGGTCGTCATTAAGGCCTCATCACCATGAACTGAAAGGGTAACTTCAATGACAGTACAGCTGTCCTCAAAGGGATTGGTGCCATTGCTAAGTACAGCACACTGGGTCTCAAACCTTGAGGCCAAAGGATCCTCTGATGCTAAAGTAGCCAACACTGATGCCAGTGAAGTCAAGATCAAGAGTCAAGGGTCCAGTAATGATAATGGAGTCAATGTTGACAGTTCCACAGACAAACATCAGCAACTCTTGGTCAGTCTCCATGGGGCCTATGAAGAGAACTGGTGACAGCAGGAAACTTGGTAAAGAAGGTGCTATGGTCAACACCTAAGTTAGGAAGGAAGAGAACCAGGATAACATGCGTTGCATCTGTATAAAAGACTGCCACATACTGGTGTCATCTAATTCAACAAAAATGGACCTTTAAGACTCAGATCAAGGAGTTAGTAAAAATTACTCATGTTTACATTCACAGACTGCATGTGAAATGCTCTCAGGGTGGAAGAGGAGTGCAGGGGACTCATAAGACAGCACTACGACTGAAGTTCTAGTGACAAAAGCATATGAAATAGAAGACACAGACATGGGCTTTTTGGAAACAGGACCTGGAAGAAGTCAGTCTTTACCACAGATGTTTTCTCCTTGACTTCACCACTCTTAGGTGCACAGATGCCTATTTCGGAGCAAGATGATAAAAGACCTAGGCACAAAGAAAGAAACCTGAAATGGATTGACAAAATAGGCTATAGACATTCCGAGTTTTGGTCTACATCTCTTATCTTTTAATTTCATAAAAGTAGATCAAGTCTCAAACTGCTTCTTGAATTACTCCTCACCAAAACACTTTATAACCAATGCATGCCTATCTTGTGAAGAGATTTTAATCTCACACCAATACTTTTTCAACTCCTCAGATTCCTTTTTATCTGTACTAGCTCTCATTAACTGCAAACAGCTAAGCAGCTAATTGTATAATGTATCTAATTGGCAAAAAGCAAGGGCAACCTCAGAACTAACAACTGTATGAGGGAAAAGGATTAAAATCAGGAACTGGATGTAGAACACTAACATGGAAAAATCTACAAAATTAAATGCACTGACCCAATAATCACCGAAACAAAAGTCAGGAGTGATAAATCACTGAGAAAGAAAATAGTTGAAAATTTCAGAAAAAGTAGTTGTCTAAGATCTTACCATAATGGTAGATGCCCTTCACTGTTGCAGTATTCTTTACAATAGGGATCCCCTGCCAAGGGCAGTCTGACGTCCGGACAGTACACTAAAGCCTTTAGGTTGCTTTAAGGTATGCAGTACATCACACACATGCTCCCCATGTATAGTGTAGGGCATAAAGGTGACATCCGGATATACCATCCTCAGAAATGAGAGTCCCAATAGGATCACCAGTCCAAGGAAAATAAGAGGTAACCAGTACATCCAGAAGAGAAAGGAACCAGAGGGAGGAGAGAGGGAGTGAATACTGCAACAGTAAAGAGAAGGAAATCCTCTGTTGTAGTAAGATCGTAGACAACTGCACCTTGTCCTTCCATTTCACTGATGCAGTATTCATTACAATAGGGAGAGTGCCAAAGCTGTTGCAGTATTCATTACAACAGGGAGAGTGCCAAAGCTGTTGCAGTATTCATTACAACAGGGAGAGTGCCAAAGCTGTTGCAGTATTCATTACAACAGGGAGAGTGCCAAAGCTGTTGCAGTATTCATTACAACAGGGAGAGTGCCAAAGCTGTTGCAGTATTCATTACAACAGGAGAGTGCCAAAGCTGTTGCAGTATTCATTACAACAGGGAGAGTGCCAAAGCTGTTGCAGTATTCATTACAACAGGAGAGTGCCAAAGCTGTTGCAGTATTCATTACAACAGGAGAGTGCCAAAGCTGTTGCAGTATTCATTACAACAGGGAGAGTGCCAAAGCTGTTGCAGTATTCATTACAACAGGGAGAGTGCCAAAGCTGTTGCAGTATTCATTACAACAGGAGAGTGCCAAAGCTGTTGCAGTATTCATTACAACAGGGAGAGTGCCAAAGCTGTTGCAGTATTCATTACAACAGGGAGAGTGCCAAAGCTGTTGCAGTATTCATTACAACAGGGAGAGTGCCAAAGCTGTTGCAGTATTCATTACAACAGGGAGAGTGCCAAAGCTGTTGCAGTATTCATTACAACAGGGAGAGTGCCAAAGCTGTTGCAGTATTCATTACAACAGGGAGAGTGCCAAAGCTGTTGCAGTATTCATTACAACAGGGAGAGTGCCAAAGCTGTTGCAGTATTCATTACAACAGGGAGAGTGCCAAAGCTGTTGCAGTATTCATTACAACAGGGAGAGTGCCAAAGCTGTTGCAGTATTCATTACAACAGGGAGAGTGCCAAAGCTGTTGCAGTATTCATTACAACAGGGAGAGTGCCAAAGCTGTTGCAGTATTCATTACAACAGGAGAGTGCCAAAGCTGTTGCAGTATTCATTACAACAGGGAGAGTGCCAAAGCTGTTGCAGTATTCATTACAACAGGGAGAGTGCCAAAGCTGTTGCAGTATTCATTACAACAGGGAGAGTGCCAAAGCTGTTGCAGTATTCATTACAACAGGGAGAGTGCCAAAGCTGTTGCAGTATTCATTACAACAGGGAGAGTGCCAAAGCTGTTGCAGTATTCATTACAACAGGGAGAGTGCCAAAGCTGTTGCAGTATTCATTACAACAGGGAGAGTGCCAAAGCTGTTGCAGTATTCATTACAACAGGAGAGTGCCAAAGCTGTTGCAGTATTCATTACAACAGGGAGAGTGCCAAAGCTGTTGCAGTATTCATTACAACAGGAGAGTGCCAAAGCTGTTGCAGTATTCATTACAACAGGAGAGTGCCAAAGCTGTTGCAGTATTCATTACAACAGGGAGAGTGCCAAAGCTGTTGCAGTATTCATTACAACAGGGAGAGTGCCAAAGCTGTTGCAGTATTCATTACAACAGGAGAGTGCCAAAGCTGTTGCAGTATTCATTACAACAGGGAGAGTGCCAAAGCTGTTGCAGTATTCATTACAACAGGGAGAGTGCCAAAGCTGTTGCAGTATTCATTACAACAGGGAGTGCCAAAGCTGTTGCAGTATTCATTACAACAGGAGAGTGCCAAAGCTGTTGCAGTATTCATTACAACAGGAGAGTGCCAAAGCTGTTGCAGTATTCATTACAACAGGGAGAGTGCCAAAGCTGTTGCAGTATTCATTACAACAGGGAGAGTGCCAAAGCTGTTGCAGTATTCATTACAACAGGGAGAGTGCCAAAGCTGTTGCAGTATTCATTACAACAGGGAGAGTGCCAAAGCTGTTGCAGTATTCATTACAACAGGAGAGTGCCAAAGCTGTTGCAGTATTCATTACAACAGGGAGAGTGCCAAAGCTGTTGCAGTATTCATTACAACAGGAGAGTGCCAAAGCTGTTGCAGTATTCATTACAACAGGGAGAGTGCCAAAGCTGTTGCAGTATTCATTACAACAGGGAGAGTGCCAAAGCTGTTGCAGTATTCATTACAACAGGGAGAGTGCCAAAGCTGTTGCAGTATTCATTACAACAGGAGAGTGCCAAAGCTGTTGCAGTATTCATTACAACAGGGAGAGTGCCAAAGCTGTTGCAGTATTCATTACAACAGGGAGAGTGCCAAAGCTGTTGCAGTATTCATTACAACAGGGAGAGTGCCAAAGCTGTTGCAGTATTCATTACAACAGGGAGAGTGCCAAAGCTGTTGCAGTATTCATTACAACAGGGAGAGTGCCAAAGCTGTTGCAGTATTCATTACAACAGGGAGAGTGCCAAAGCTGTTGCAGTATTCATTACAACAGGGAGAGTGCCAAAGCTGTTGCAGTATTCATTACAATAGGGAGAGTGCCAAAGCTGTTGCAGTATTCATTACAACAGGGAGAGTGCCAAAGCTGTTGCAGTATTCATTACAACAGGGAGAGTGCCAAAGCTGTTGCAGTATTCATTACAACAGGGAGAGTGCCAAAGCTCAGGAGGAAGAATGGGAGGAGGAAGGACTCGCAGAGCTCTCTATGAAGCCATGATGAATGGCCCAAGCAAAACCAGCTCTAACTCTGGAAATAGGTTCATAGGTTCGTACTAGGCTATCTGCCCTAGGGCATTTATAAGCCTAGCCAGAGTGTGTGTGGCTTTCACCACCCCTTAGGATGAGAATACTACGCCCTTTTAGGGTTTAGTTTACTGTGCCTCTGACTAGTAGTGACACAGAGATGACCCCCGGGGTAAACCTACGATCTCCCATCCACTCGTCGAGATTTCTCTTGAACAGAGTCAGTGAGGGGCTCTGCCTAACATGGACTGGGATTCTGTTCCAGAGTGTAGGGAGTCTCTGGGTGATGAATCTGTCCCTCCAGCACGTCCTATTTATTTCTGTGTTGAGATTTAAGTCTCTTGTTCTCGTGGCTCTGATGGATTTGGATTTTCTGAGGTGGAGCATGTCCATTAATTCCGGATTGGACATGGCCTTGTACGTCAGGCACAGATCACCTCTGAGTAGGTGGTATGCGACTGAATAGAGCTGGAGTTTTTTCAGTCGGGCAGCATATGACATATGTTTAAGACCCTTTATCCTCTTTGTGAGGAACTTTTGGGGTCTTTCCAACTGCTGCAGGTGTCGGGTGAGATACATCCCAAATGGGGCATTGTACTCAATCATTGGCCTGATAAGAGAAGAGTACAGGGGCACAATGACCTCTCTTGATCTAGATGTGAAACCCTTCATGATAAGGTGGGCAATATAGAAGGTCTTCCTAACCACTTTGGCAATGTGAGTGTCAAATGAGAGGTTACTGTCAACCTGGGTCCCTAGGTCCCTGATTACCTCTTCCGTACTTAATGGATTACCACCTATGTGGTAATTTGTCGGTACCTTGTTTTTCCCAAAGGGCATGACTATACACTTACTGCCGTTCAGCTTAAGGCCATGGCTCTGGCACCAATTATCCGTTTCTATGAGGCCTCTCTGAAGGATGTTTGTGTCCGCTGCAGTATCAATAATGGCGCCCAGTTTGCAGTCATCTGCGAACTTAGTCAGCCACAATCCTCCTATGTTTGCCTGTACCTCCGAAAAATAAATGCCGAACAAGAGGGGTCCCAGGACTGAGCCCTGTGGGACACCGCTTGTGACTGGCTTAGAGTCTGACATAGCTCCAGCAACTCTGACCCTGTGGGTTCTGTCCTTGAGCCAGTTTGCAACTCATCTTGTGACATATGGGTTTACATTTAAGCTGGTGAGTTTGTCTATGATGCCCGAGTGGGGTATTGTGTCAAAGGCTTTTTCAAGGTCAAGGTAGGCTGTGTGAACTGCCTTACCCTCATCAATGGCCTTAGTGACTGTTTCAAAAAAGTCGACCAAGTTCAAAAGGCAGGATCTGCCCTTGACAAAGCCAAATTGGGTAGGATCCAATGTCTGTAGGTCCCCAATGTCTTTGTTTATGAGTTCCATAATGATCCTCTCCATAGCTTTGCAGACTAGGCTCGTCAAGCTTATGGGGCGGTAATTTCCAGGGTCCGTAGAAGCACCGCCTTTGTGAAGTGGGACCACTGTTGCCGTACGCCACTCTTTGGGTACATATCCTGTAGTAAGGCTAAGATTAAACAGCAGCCTTATGTGTGGGTTTAGTTCCTCTTGGAGTTCATGTAGCACACAGCCCGGGACACCATCCGGTACCACTGATGCTGTGTTTTTAGCTTTAGAGAGGGCGGCTCTCACCTGGGCATCTGAGATGTTAGGGAGGCTACACTCTGCTGGGATAGTTATTTCTCCTTTTGGGGGGGAGGGGGAGGAGAAATTTGCACTGAACCTGTCTGCCAGAATGTTGGCAATGTCAGTGGGTTCAGTGTATTTTGTGTCATTTTGGACTAACTCTGAGCATATCTGGGAGTTTCCACCCAGGTTTCTGACATAGCTAAAGAAGGCCTTGTGATTGTCTTTTGTGTCTTTTGCGATTTTTCTCTCAAAGTTGGCCTTGGATGATTTTATGAGTGATCGTAGTTTTTTGCTAGTACTGATCAGAGATGCCTTCCCTTTTAGGGATTTTGCTCTGTCATGTAGTAGCTTCCTCCTCCTGTTGTAAAGTTTGTTTATGGCTGGGGTCCACCAGACCGGGCGCCTGCCTTTGGGGGAATGGGTCTTGGTTTTATTTGGGATTGCATGATCCATGCATTTTTGAAGGTGCCCATAGAAGGCATCTGCAAAGGATTCAGCAGCGTGGGTTGTGGTTTCCACTGGCCCAGGGGCCTTGAAGGATACCACTTCAGTCTTAAGAAGTGTGAAGTTTGCTTTTGAGAAGTTCTTCACTGTGGTCTTTTGTGCAGGGGTGGGGCGGATGTGGATTTCCAGTGAGATTAATTTATGGTCTGATCTTACCAAAGAGGGATATACTTCCGGTGTGGAGCATTTTGTCCCCATGTTTGTGATGATCAGGTCTAGTATATTGTCTCCTCTTGTGGGAATGGTGACTAGTTGTTCCATTGCATTTGAGTTTATGAATTCTAGGAACCTTTGGGCTAGGGTGTTGGGGCTTGAGTAATGTTCCCAGTCTATGTTTGGGTAGTTGAAGTCTCCCAAAATGATGGTATTTGGAGAGACATTCATACTCTCCAATGTCTTTAGGAAGGCTGTGTGGGGTTCCTGAGTTTGGGAGGGTGGTCTGTAGCATGCTACAAACTGTAAGGCAGTTTTGCCTATGGTTAGTTGCACCTGGATAGTCTCCGATGCTTCGTGCGTTGCCACTAACCTGGAGGTGTGGGTATCTTTGATGAAAATGGATACTCCCCCTCCTTTTGTGGTTCGGTCCAAGTTTTGGGGCCGGAAAGCATGATATGAGGTAAAACCTGATAGTGATGGGGTGCTCTCAGGAGCCTTGAACCAGGTTTCAGTCACTGCACAGACATCGATGTTCTCCATACTGAGGAGGGCTTCGAGGGCATGCATCTTGAGGTTTAGACTTCTGGCATTGAGCAGCATTACCCTTAGTTTTTTCCACTTGTGTTTTCTAGGGAGGTAGGTTTGTCATTTGAGCCCTGCCTAAAAAAGGCACTATGGGGTGGCAAGAGCCTTGGCCAATATCCGAAGCCCAGGGTGACAGGTGCAAGCCATCCCTTGCGAAGCAGCGTGGCTTGTCAAGCATGTCATCCCAAGCAGACAGACATTGGATCCCCTTAGAATGACACCAGTAATTAAGCCAATTATTAAAACTGATCATTTTGTCTTTGTACTGTGGCATCATTCTTGGTGAGGGTAAGATGCTGCTCAGGGTCAGGGTCATACCGGCCTGGGCTACATAATCAGAGAGCTCCTCTATGTCTCTTTTCATGTAGTCCAGGGAGGTACATCTCAGGTCGTTCACACCGGCATGTACAATGACTGAGTCATATTTGTACTTGCTGTGGAGTGACCTGAGTGCTTGAGTTATGTGGCAGATTCTAGCTCCCGACAGGCAGCTTACTGTGACCTTTTCCTTGTTCAGTCTGGTGAGCGGGACGTCAGTGTGTCTGACTATGAAGTCACCTATTACAAGTGTGTCTGGCATGTTGTTTGGCCTTAAGGGCTGTGACTGTTTAGCACACTGACTTTGTGAACTATGTGTTGCATGTGCTATGTCTTGAGGTGGTGGTTGCTTGGGTGCCTGCTTTGGAGGCCTCTGTTGTTTTGGTAGATTTTTAATCAGCGCCTCCGAGTATGTTTTTGTGTGTTTATGTGTTTGGTTTGCAGTTGTGATAGTTCTATGTGAGACTGGGTTTGTGGTGTGCGTGGTTACCTTCTCCTCCTGACTGGTCTTGCCAGTACTGAATTGAGAGAGCTCAGCCTCCAATTTGGCTATATAGTTGCATCTCTCGCATATATTTGTATTCATTGGGAGGAGGAGAGGGTTGTCTGTGTACATGAGGCAATTGTAACATTGCCTCAAGATTCCCAGATTCACCAGCTGAACAGGAGGGGATGCCAGCAACTGACCCTTCGACATGCTAGAAATAGTGAAAAAGATTGCTGTGTAACTGAGTCAGAAAGGACCTATACGGAAATGGGTACTCAACAGAATTTAGGTGAATGAAGTACTTTCTTTTGTTTAAGAGTGCTTTACCTGTGTAAAAATGCTTTAGGAGCAAGTGCTGAGCTTTTCAGATAGAGTATAGGCTGTTTAGATTGCAAGTACAACAGTTCTAAGGGAAAAATTGAAGAGCAGACTTGGCGGAGCCAGAAAAAGTTTAACCTTGTTTAACCAGATCAAGACGCATCACAAGCCGTGCAAACGCGGATTTTAAGCAGTGAACTACAAAAGAGCTAGGAATGGTCCCAAACAACCAATTACTACAGATTCTTGTGCTGAGGTCACTTCCCCCAAGGACAGGTAGGCTGCTCAAGGCTCCCCACTCCCACTGGTGAGCAAAGAAACTTCCTTCTATCCAAGTAAGGTAATGGACAACACAGGAACTACACCACAGCCCAGAATACAGCAATACATGTATACTGGTCTAAACTAGTCGAGGAAGGCGGGAAAACAAGGATTATTTTTTGTTTTTTTGTTTTTTTTTGTAGAAACACACAGAAAATGCAGAGACAGTGATAAATTAGTTACACAGGCTAGCACACTTTAGTGGGCAGCCTCCACAGTTAAATTAAACAAACAAACAAGCAAACTTTCGATTAAATTCGACTAAATGTAACTTTAAGTGCAGATTTTAAAATAAATGCAGTAATCAGTAAAAAAACAGTTCAGGCTAGTTCAAAGTAAGCAACAGAAACTATTTTCAGTGAAAAAAAAGCAAAGATACTTAAATCCAGAAGGTAGTCGCTTTTTCGAGTTCCTTGCTGCTAGGACCACTCTGTAAACCCACGTGGAGCTTGTTAAATGTATGCACAGAAGTCCAGGTAGCGGCCTTAAGAATAGAGTTAGTATTCAAACCCTTGAAAAAAGCACCAGAGGAAGCCACAGCCCTAATACAATGAGGCTTAACAGAAGAAGAAAGCTTCTTGCCATGGAAGGCATAACAAAAATAAATTAATTTAGAAATTCAAGAAGAAATAGTTTGCTTGGATACGGCTAATCCTAAGGACCTAGGGTGAAAGGAAACAAAGAGTTGACTAGATTTACTAATACACTTAGTCTTATCCAAATAAAACCTGAATTGTCTATGCACATCCAAAGTGTGCAGCACCTTCTCACTGGCAGATTGCAGAGAAGGGAAAAAATTGGCAAATGAAGAGACAGATTAAGAGACAAGTCATTGACCACTTTGGGCATAAAAAGGAGGATTGGTATGAAGGGACACCCTGTCCCTATGGAACACTAAAAAAAGGAGGACAAGCCATAAAGACTTGAAGCTCGGGCACCCATCTGGCAGGAGTAAGGACTAACAAAAATACAGTCTTCCAAGTAAAGTGCTGTAAGGAAGCTGAAGTTGGAGGCTCAAAAGGAGCCTGGGTCAATTTCTCTGAAACAAAATCAAGATCCCAGGGAGGTGGGACAAGCTTCCTGGGAGGTCTGATATGAAAGACACCTTTAAGAAACTTTGTAGCCTCAAATCTAGAAGCTAAAGGAGGTGATAAAAGCAGACAAGCAGAAATAGCTGATAAGTGGCCCTTAACTCATTCCCTCCAGTACAGCCCTTTGGAGTGTGTACCTTTAACTCCCAGTGGGTGTGGCTTCAGCCTTTAAAAATGACGTTATTACCTTAGAGTTCTAACAAACAGTTATTGACAGAGGTAATACAGCAATACAGCTGTGTTTAGCATCATGTATGGTTCAAGATAAAATATTCTGATACCTTGTATGTAGCATGGTTTTGGAATTATTAAAACAAATATGAACAGGCAATATTTGACGCCTAGAGGCACAGTAGGTGGTAACTGCAGAAACGCCTGGAGATGTCA
Organism: Protopterus annectens; assembly: GCF_019279795.1. Classification (NCBI taxonomy): domain Eukaryota; kingdom Metazoa; phylum Chordata; order Ceratodontiformes; family Protopteridae; genus Protopterus; species Protopterus annectens. Next base: position 304,798,584 of record NC_056727.1, read on the forward strand.
CTCGACTGTAATAAAAATATGCCAACCTAGCACTGAGCAGTTCAGACAGATAACAGAACCAGAGGAACATCCACAGAAAGTGGATCCAGGTTACAAGAAAGAAACCAAACAGAAAATCTCTTCCATTTACATAAGTAGGATTTCCTAGTTGTGGGCTTCCTGGCTTCCTGCAGGACCCTAAGCACATCCTCAGAAAAAAGGTGTCTGTATTGAATCAAAATCCTATCACCCACAGTGTAAGTTGAAGAGTGGACAGGTGAGGATGGATGAAAGATCCGTGTGAGTAGGCCCAGCCTGTGAGGTGACTTGTGATACTGCACTTGGCTAAATGCAAAAGAGGAGGGAACCAATGTTGTCTGGACCAAAAGGGAGTCTTTAGCAAGATTTTGGGAGCACCCTGTTCTATTTTGAACAGGACTTTCGGAATGAGGGGAAGGGGAGGAAAGATGTAAAGAAAAATCCCCTTCCAAGAAAAAGAGAGGGTGTCCACCTTCAAGACCAGAGGACCTGGAGCTCTGGCACAAAATAGAGAAAGTTGTCTGTTCAACGGGGAGGCAAAAAGATCTACTTGAGGAGTATCCCACTGGTGTACAATGTCCAGAAACAAATCCCTGTGAAGCATCCACTCATGGCATTGTGTTATGGACCTGTTGAGAGAGTATGCCACAATGTTCTGACCTGAGGAGATATAAACTGCCTGAAGAGTCACACAATACTGGATAGCTATTTTCCACACTAGAACAGCTAATCAGCAAAGGAGGTATGATGTCATCCCTCTTGCTTGCTGACATACCACATCACTGTAATATTGTCTGTAAACACCTTGAGAAGCCTTGTAGAGAACAGAGGGTGAAAAGCTTGAAGAGCCAGCAGAAGAGCTCTCATTTCTTTCACTGATATGGTATTTCCTTTGTTGAGGTGACCAAGAACCCTGTACCTTTAGAGATCTGAAGGATGCTCCCCATTCCACATTTGAAGTGTCTGTGAACAGCTCCTTAGAGGGAAGAGGGATGTGAAAAGGAAGCCTTGGATTTAGAGTCAACTGCTGAATCCACCACTGAAATTCCATCTTGAGGCATGAAAAAAAGAGGAACTAAGTAGCCCTGGGCATATGAATGCTGAAGTCAAACTGACTTAGAAACCACTGAAGTTTTCTCATGTGGATATTGGCAATCAAGGACAATCATAAGGCCTTTTTTAGCTATGTCTGCAACCTTAAGAACAAGCAACAGCTCTGCAGTAAACTTGTGGTCAATGGCATTACATACACTAAAGCTGAGGAAATAGCTAACCTATTTGAAGACAGGTTTAGCAAAAACTTCTCCCCACCAGCCTCCCCCAGACATTAAATCAAGACCTCCTCATCACTAGCTCCCCACCAAGTATCTCCAATGAGAAGATCCTAAATGCCCTTTCAAAGGCAAATGATATGGCCTCAATGGGACCAGACAATATCCCAGGATGAGTCTTACAGCTCCTCAGGCAAGAACTTGGAACACATTTAGGCACCCATTTCAACCACAGCTTATGCACTGGCTACATACCTACCGAATGGAGGATGGCTACTGCCATTCCATTACACAAAGGTGGTGCAACCACAGATGTAGGTAACTATTAGCCCATTAGCCTTACTAACCTGATATGCAAAGCCATGGAATGCATAATCATGGACCTCATGACCCAGGACATTGGCAGCGTCCAAGAACTTAACCCTACCCAGTTCGGTTTTGTCAAGGGGAGATGATGCCTGCTAAATTTGGTGGACTTCTTCGAGATGGTCACCAAGGCCCTAGATGAGGGAAAGGAGGTGCACACGGCATACCTTGATCTGGCCAAGGCTTTCAACACTGTTTTCCACTCAGGTAAAGTTGGCAAGCTCACCCAGCTAGGAGTCAACCCATATACTCTGCACCAAACACACCAGATAAACTGTTTAAAACCAAAAAACGATCTGGAACACAATAAGAGAAGGCTCAAACTATAAAAGTAATTTAATATTGCCACACAAGTGAAATTAGCGCTTTCGGCAGGTAAAATAACCCACCTTCCTCAGATTACACAGCTGGACATGAAAAACTCATTTATACATTAATGCATAAAATATGCCCAATTGCCTTAAAGTGCATTATTCAAACAATTAAGTTGCCATAGCGACCTTAAAGTAAGATCGCTACCTGCATGATTTTACTTGCGCTGCTGTCAGCTATAAAAATGCATACATATAAAACACCAAATATTTGAAACATGAATGCATATCTTGCTTATTGCTAAACAATTCAAAATCTCTTCCCTTGCATTACGGCAGGCTGTTTACGTATTTACAAATCACGAAATTAATGCAAAGGTGGATAATCACTTAAAAGTAAAAAACCATATACATGGCTCTACACTTTATCAACCACAAAGGTTTCAAAAGTGTAAAATATCCATTATACATTATATTGTAAATAGTACTGTTGTAACGCACTTATTATTTAAAACTGATGGTATTATACATACATTTGTACCTAAATAAATCCAAAAGTTGTGTCAAAAGGTCACGCTATTGCTAAACAGTTCTTACTCTTACTGCTATAAAGCAATGTTAATATGACACATGAATATACCCTTAAATAAATAAAACGTTAAATGTTAGTTCCCATGTTCAAAAAGGCCTAAATTTCATATTAAAGCCCACAAATTCGTTCCTCTATTTATATGAAAACCAAAACATTATATTCACAATCATGATATGTATTGTATAACTTGTGCCCTAGTACGAATTTGCCAACATAATTAAAAATTAAAAATTAGAATTTATGAGCATATAAATGCGGTTTCCAAACAGGATCAGAATAATGCTCTAGCTCGGCATGTTGTTGAAAATAGTGGACATTCCTTCAAGTTTTTTATCCTGCAGCAAAGAAAACAAGACATTAGAGGGGGACCTTGGCAAGTCCGCCTGGAGATTGACGAATTATGTTGGCAAATTCGTACTAGGGCACAAGTTATACCAGGTATTAATGAGGCTCTCTCTATTAAATGTGTTTTGAAGTGGTTAGCCTATAATAGGTAGATATAATACAATACATGTCATGATTGTGAATATAATGTTTTGGTTTTCATATAAATAGAGGAACGAATTTGTGGGCTTTAATATGAAATTTAGGCCTTTTTGAACATGGGAACTAACATTTAACGTTTTATTTATTTAAGGGTATATTCATGTGTCATATTAACATTGCTTTATAGCAGTAAGAGTAAGAACTGTTTAGCAATAGCGTGACCTTTTGACACAACTTTTGGATTTATTTAGGTACAAATGTATGTATAATACCATCAGTTTTTAAATAATAAGTGCGATTACAACAGTACTATTTACAATATAATGTATAATGGATATTTTACACTTTTGAAACCTTTGTGGTTGATAAAGTGTAGAGCCATGTATATGGTTTTTTACTTTTTAAGTGATTATCCACCTTTTGCATTAATTTCGTTTGTAAATACGTAAACAGCCTGCCGTAGTGCAAGGGAAGAGATTTTGGTTAATTGTTTAGCAATAAGCAAGATATGCATTCATGTTTCAAATATTTGGTGTTTTTATATGTATGCATTTTTATAGCTGACAGCAGCGCAAGTAAAATCATGCAGGTAGCGATCTTACTTTAAGGTCGCTATGGCAACTTAATTGTTTGAATAATGCACTTTAAGGCAATTGGGCATATTTTATGCATTAATGTATAAATGAGTTTTTCATGTCCAGCTGTGTAATCTGAGGAAGGTGGGTTATTTTACCTGCCGAAAGCGCTAATTTCACTTGTGTGGCAATATTAAATTACTTTTATAGTTTGAGCCTTCTCTTATTGTGTTCCAGATCGTTTTTTGGTTTTAAACAGTCAACCCATATACATCATTAGATGGGTTGCCAACTGTCTCACTGACAGAACCCAAACAGTTAAAATAGGAGAGTCCACCTCAAATAGCAGACCTGTAACTAGTGGCATCCCTCAAGGTTCAGTCTTGGGGCCTCTGCTGTTTGGAATATATTTTTCTGATTTCCAGGCAAAAACCAAAGGTCTATGGCTAACCAAATTTGCAGATGACTGCAAGCTAGGAGTGGTCATAAACACCCCAAATGATGTTAATATTCTCCAGGAGGGCCTCACCAAAACAAACGACTTGTGCCAGAAGCATGGCCTCAAATTCAGTGCCAAGAAATGTATTGTAGTCCCCTTTGGCAAGAATGAGGTCTCTACCAAGTACACCACATCAACAACAACGTCCTAAAAACGGAATCAGTACCAAGGCAGATGGGCACCATGATAGATAGTAATCTAGTATTTGATCAACATGTAGCTTCAGTGGAGCGTAAGACATACTACACGGCTCATCTCATAAATAAAGGCATAGTATCCAGGAAAAAAGTACTCTTCCCTTATCAGGCCAATTATTGAGTACAATGCCCCCTTTGATATGTACCTCACTAGGCACTTGTGGCAGCTGGAAGGAGCACAAAGGTTCCTGACAAGAAGAATCCAGGGACTCCAGCATCTATCCTATGTGGTTAAAGTTCCTCTCACTCTACTCAGTCTCATATAGACTACTCAGAAGAGACCTCTGTCTGGCTTTTAGGGCCATCTCGGACCCTGCCCTATTGGAAATGCTGCATATCCGCAAATCCAACACCACACTCATAACGCATACTAGAGACCTAAACCTAGCCTGCAACATCAATAGAACTTGCTGGTGGGACAGAGTTGTGTCCCAGAGACTCCCCCATCTGTGGAACAGACTCCCTCTTCATGTGAAGCAGAGCACCTCTCTGTCCTCATTTAAACATAACCTAGATGATTGGATGGGAAATAGAACATTTACCTATGGGATCCCACCTGCGTCCCTGCTTGACAGGGGGGACAGGTGCTGTCTTTGGGAATATATCATAATTCTTCGCTAGGCTTGAAAGGGCCTCATAGCCATTAGTCTAGTAACATCTTGTGATCCTATGATCCTATAGGAATGATGAAGGCCATAAAACCTAGAGCTCTCAGAAACTCTCTTGAAGTATTAAGGCCAGAGGAAGAAGGGATTGAAAGAAAGAAATGAGAGTCAAGGCCTTGGGAGGAGGCAGGGATGCCAGCATTGGAACAGTCTGGATAAATCCCAGAAATACTTGATCCTATGAAGGAGTCAGAAAGGACATTTGGAAATGTATAGTGAACCCCTGGCTTTGCAGAAGGGAAAGGGCAAAGTGAAGATGGTGCAGAAAAATCTTTGGAGAAGATGCCTGAAGCAGGAGATCATCTAAGTAGGGAAAGATTTGTATCCCCCTTAGCCTGCAAAAAGCAATCACAAGAAAGAGGCATTTAGTGAATACCCTTGGGGCAGCAGAAAGGCCAAAGGGCAAAACAGAGAAATGAGAATGCCAGGAAGCAAGAGAGAAACATAAAAACTTCCTGAAAAGGGACTGAATAGGACCAAAGACACTAGAAAAACCTGAAGAAGCAGCAGATGAAACAAAGTCTAAAGGGACAACATCTGAAAGGAAGAGGTCTTCAGAGAGGTGTTTACATGAGAGAGGGTCTTCAAGTGCCATCTTTCCCGGGAGCCAAAAACATTCTGGAGTAAAATCCCTTTCCCCTTTGGGAAACTGGTAGTTCCTTAATAGTTCCCTGAGTCAAAAGATCCTGAAGCACCCCTGGAAAGAAAGCCAACTGTTTCTGAGGGGGCTGGGGAATGCCCATGAAAGGGGGAAGAGATTTCTAGATCATATAATACACTAGGTGGATAATGGACAGAACCCAGGAATCCTGAGCAATCTTTAAACACCCTAGCAGGGATAGGGAATGACGAAGAGAAAGAGGAATGTGGCTGAGAAGAACAGGATAGTTAGACAGCATCTCATTTGTCAGGAAAAGGAGATTAATGTGTCACAGAAGTCTGGGTAGCTTTAGTAGGAGGAGCCCCCCACACCCCTTTTTACCCTTAGGAGAAGGATGAGATTGCCAATGAACAAAGACCGGCTTATTATGTTAATTTCTTTGAAATTTAGGTGCAGGAGAAATAAAAACATGTTTAAGTTCCTGTAAAGCCTTGCCCTTATCCTGAATAGACTTAAACAAGTCAGCAGCAGCTACACCAAATCAGTGTTTGTTATACAGATGAGCATCCATCAACTTAGCTTTAATATCATCAAGAAAAGGTTGAAGCTGAAGCCAAAGCCAAGAATATCTCCTCATCACAGAATCAAAAGCAGCAACTCTGGACGAAGCATCTGCTGCATCATAACTGCACTTAACAGAATGGCGTGCCACCTGAGAAGAGGTCTCCAACAAGGAGAAAACAGAAGCCTTCCCTCCAGAATCAGGAAGATCAGAAATTACCTGACAGGCCTGAGAAAGAAGAGCCAATATATATCTGGACATATGGGTCTGATAACTGACCACCTTAAAAGCTAAGGTAGCAGAGGTATAAACCTTCTTACCTAGCCTTTCCATAGTCTTGCTGTCTTTATCAGAAGGAGGTAACTTTGTAGAAGGCAGCAACTGAGATGGCTTGTCAGACGAGACACGACAGACACTACAGAGGTATCAGCTGAAAGACATCTACATAGGAATTTGCATTTCTCTGGCACCCTATAAAACTTATCCGGGTTTTGGGGGCAGGGGGCAGGGAATCCAGAGCCTGAGACACAGTAGAAAAGGCATCCAACAACACGAGCTAAAAGAGGAGGGACAGCAGAAATTCTGGGATAGTTCATTTACAGAAGGTTGTAATACCTCTTCTGCACCTCAGAAACCTGGGCACAATCCCATTTAAAAAATTCCATCCTCCTGGAAATTGTGCCCCCGAAGGAAATCTTCTCAAAAGGAGTGTCAGGACTAGTGGACTCCTCTCCTCCTCCTCAGAACCATAGTCTAACGAAGAAGGAATCTGGGATGAATAGGAAAGGGATTCCTCATCTGAATCCACTTCTTCCTCATAGGAATCCTGTTCCCTAGGCCTTTTGGGAGGACTAGAGGACCAAAGTGGTCTCAAAGCCATAAGGACATTAAACAAACCCTAAGTGAAATTCTGCCATTCACTCTGAGGGTCCTTAGGAGTAGGAGAAACATGTTTTTGTTGTTTCTTTTTCAAAAATGACATCAGCCCTGTAAAACGTAGAAAGCTCAGACACTGGACGACATTTTACTATCGTAATCTTAACTTCCTCTCCAAACAAAATTCAACGAACACCCCTAGGGCCTTCTGTAATAATCAGTCATGGTTCCCCCTGAACATCTGTAGTAGACATCTGCAAGGCCACCAGTGACGTGCATGAGGATGGATCCATGCAGGCCTCCGAAGTGGTCATGGCAGAGGAAACAGAGCAGCTGCATGATCCTCCGGGCTTTCACTAGCCTTGGAAGAGACATCTGGTGAAAGTAGTACAGCGGAAGATATGGACCTAGACTTCCTGGCCTTCTTCCTCACAGATGTCTGACGCTCAGAATGGTAAGTTCCCTCCATAGTGTCTTTCACTAAAAGCTTAAGACTTTGGTTCTCTAAATACAGGGGCAAAGAAGATAGCCAACTATGGAAAGTCTTTGGGATGAAAGCCTGACAAATGGAATATGGTCGTGGGAAGCACTGAGACAAAATAAGCACTGCTTGTGATGGTCTTTATGGGGAATCTATCACCTGTATTGGCATTTGCCCTTTGTGGATGACACGAACCCCAAAAGCAACAAAAAAAGATAAGAGCAAAAACCCCAATGGAGCACTTATCAGAAATGGCTTGGTGAACAAGCAATGAAGTGAGCGCTCAGACAGATGATCAAAAGATTGTGTCCAGACTGGTGGTAAAAAAAAGAAAGATCTTCTCAGGATGGTATATCGAGATGTCATCTTTATGCTCTATGCTATACATGGGGAGGGTATGCTTGACGTACGGCATACCTTAAAGCAACCTAAAGGCTTTGTTATACTGGCTGGATGTTGGGCCACTTTTGGCAGAGGATCCTTATTGTAAAGAATACTGCAACAGTAAAATGGAAGAACATAAATATTAGAAGTGTTAGCATGGGGCTATTTAACAAAGCGATCATCACCAATGCGTGGCAAAACAGACTTAGAGAAAGGCCCTGATTCACATAGTGCTGTGGGTAGGGGGATAGGCCATGAACCCTGTGAAAGTTTTATATATTAGGCTAAATCCTGCCAGCCTTAGAACTCATGGTGATGAAGCTGGAACAGTAGACAGCTCCTGGTGATGAAGCTGGAATGGTAGACAGCTGTGCTTGTAGTCTGTTCCCCATCAAGCAACACATATATCCCTGCATATCAGTGGCCTGCCCTCCTGAACATAATGCATGCTTTCTGGATATGAATGTAGACTTTTAAAAACTACAGAGGACAGCTTTGCCTGGATGGTTTAACCTACCATGAATTCTGCCAGTCCCAGCACCCACCTGCTCTGTGATACACAGCCTTGTATATCCAACGCAGTTTCTCCAACATTATGAATGCTATCCTTACTAAAATGAATTCCAGTATCCACAAAATGGAGTACTGTACTATGAATCTTCAGTGTCACAATTGGGGGGATGCCTCAAAATTTATCCAGTAGTAGAATGATATTAATATTTTTCAACTATTGTAAGTGCATCAGCCTTACGTTTTTGAAATGTCGAGAGACAACACACATACATAACCTATGTATAAAATCACCTGATGCATTTTCTCCCACTCCACTATCTCTACAATCATCTGGAGAGTTACTCATCAACTGACTCCCTGAATAAAAGCATCTTACTTAATCCTAATAAAGAAACCAAGAAATGCTGAGTAACAGCATTTCATAACAACGTGAATGAAGCGTTTACAATAAAATAAAGAAAATGCTTACAACGCAGGTTGATGAACATATGTATACTTACTTAACATAGTAAAACAATGACCATTTACAACAAATCAGTGAATAACTGCAAGAAGTTTTTGAAAGCATTTATTTTACCTTATATACAGTTCCTACAGCAATTTATCACATTTAAAATACTAGATACAATCTATGGGTAAAACTGGATGGAAAAACTGTCCCTGATTTTGTGTCTTTGTTTCATTTTGGTTTATGAGACAAGAATACAGTCCAAAGTGGTGAAGTTCACAGACAACCATTGCAAAGCCTTGTTGCTATAGTTGAGGTAGTGCCTGGTGAACAGTTTTTAATAAGCACTTTTGTTTTGTTTGCTTTGAGATTCTTTGAGATACATAATTAGGGTTAGGGCTTCTGTTTCAGAAGACTTTATCTGCTTATTGATTAAAAACAGACAAGGTGTTACCAGAAAAGCATACCTGCTGTATTCAGTACAAAAGTCCTGAAAATATTAGCAAAGTCAACTATGTATCCCTCTTCCACATACATATAAACTGTTCCATTCAAGAAGGTCATGTTCCCACTATCTGGAAACACAGCCTTGTTCTTCTTCATAAAGCTGTCCCATCAGTTGCAGTGAACAACTATATACCTTTTGCCATGCTAAACGCTCTATGAAGAAATGCTTTCATTTATATTCCCTCCAGTATCTAATCTCAGATTCTCAACATAGTTCTCAACCTTACCATGGAACTGATGCAGCCATTTCACATGTAGCTGAATATACCTGCATCCAGCTAAATACTGGTAATATTGTAGCTGTTGTATAACATAATAACTTTAAGGCATCTGACGTACACCACTTCAAACTCCGGGAAATTTTGTTCAGTGTTTGGCCTCACCTCTAGTGCCACTTAGTGGTTTTTTGAATAGTTAATGAACAGACTGCAAGTTATTAGTTGGAGCTCTGCCATCTATCATATCTGACTGTTAACACTGATATACCTCAGGTTTCTTACAGGTTCGTAGGTATGTACTACGCCAAGGAACATTGGAGCCGTTTTTAGCCTAGCCATGCATCCAAAATGTCTGACAAGTCCTGCCACCCATAGTAGTATAAGCAGGGGCTTGGGGGATGAAACATCTGCAGGTTGGTATAAGCAGGGGTTTGGGGGTGAAACATCTTTGCCTATGGCTATTAAGAGACATAGGTGCCAAACCTGAATTTCCGGTTCCCCATCCACTTATCCATATTACACTTGAACTGGGATAGGGAGGAACTCTGCTTCACATGAATGGGGAGCTTGTTCCAGAGCAGGGGTAGTCTCTGGGATACATACCTGTCTCTCCAGCAGGTCCTATTTTTATCAGAGGAAATGTAAGTCTTAGAATGGGTGATTCTGGTGCTGTTTGTTTTGTGGATATGAAGGAAATCCATTGGGGTGGGGTTCAATAATGCCTTCTATGCCAGGCATAGATCTCCCCTCAGTAGCCTGTAGGAGACAGAATACAGGTATTGGGCTTTGAGGTGGTATGCATGGTTTCTGTAATGGTTCCTGTAATGGTCCCTTCACCTGCTTACTCTCTCTTTTTTGTTACTAAAATGTTTGATCACTGAAGATACTTGAAAGTTATTTCCACATAATGGTTATTCTCTTAGCAGAATGTTCAACCAGCTTAGTTAAAAAGCATTTAGCACACATACTCAATACTTTTCAGACCTGGGTCTCTACTTCAGCTCTGTATTTTCATTCAAGTAAATCAAAACTTGCAGTCTTTTAACTGACAGCCTGTCATGACCATAATTGTTTCAGCTTCCAGTTTTCCTTCAACTCAATCTAAACAATATCTCAATACAGCTTTGATAATCTACCACCAACAGAAAGTGGAAAATCTCCTTAGGTTCTAGGTTGCATTCTTGACAACCACATCAGATTCAATATGCATGTTCTAAAAGTAGCTAACAGGACCAACCAGAAGCCTTATGAGCTCTACAAAGCCAAATCATTTCTTACTGAAACCTCTAGACAAGTAACTGAAAATCATACCTTCTCTTATCTTTTTGGTAGTCCTCATTTTCTCGCAGAATTATAAATTTCTTTTCACCATAAACTGGAGCAGACAAATAAACGGACAGCTAAATGTGCTGCAGACTACCAAATTATGTTCCATCACTGTACCACTTACAATTTTTAAAGTTCCTTGAAGTCAGTCAGTTTCACCCGAGTTCAGCTATGCATTGTCTATAAGCTGATGGCTGATCATCTTTGTTAAGCATTGTTACATGGAGACCAACATCAAAAGAGTTCAGCCTCCATGTTAGGAACATTGACTAGGTATATCATCTGGCCCTGCAATACGAGGACTGGAGGTACGTCATAGTGCTTCAGGAGCATGTACAGGAATCCTCTGTGACTCCTCATGTGTGAAGCAGAAAATGGACGGCATGCACATCTCCTCAAATAATCATGGCACTGAAGTCAGCAGGCTAACAAGAAATATGGATGGTACAGAACATGCAGATGCATAAGTTCTGCTTATCTACAGCAGTAGATGTTCATAGAACATATTGTCTTACTGGCATTCGGGTATTAGTGCCTGCTACCCTTAATCCGGCAGTATACCAAAGCTCACAGCACCTCCCACTGCCTGCCTGTGGGTGTAATAGACCAATCACCTGGCACTATGGGGACTGCCTTTCAGATTCACAGACAGGACCCTTCCAGTTTTCTAGGGTCCAGCAGGAAGATAAGATGAACACTCAAACCTTGCAAACACCTACTGTTACAAACCAAAAAACACACACACACAAAAAAAAAACAGTAAAGGCTGTACAACTCAATGGTAACTCCTACACCAAACTACATACATCCACAAAAAGGGGGATGGTGGTGGGTGGGTACTGACAATAAGGCAGTGCGATCTATAAGCATCTACTGTTACAAGTAACCAGAAGTTACACAACTGTGCTATGCTCAGCAAATACATGGTCTTACTGGCTTTTGGGCAGATTCCCAAAGCATATCCAACCTGGAGGGAGGAAGAATAAGGGTAAAGGAGGCCATGAAGAATGGTTCCAGTGAAGCCCAGTCTGAATTTAGAAAACGTACCCAGTTTGTAGTGCTTCATAAAAGTATGGACACGAGACCAAACTGTTGCCTCTACAATACTTCTTAGAGTCCATTATTTTGCAATACACCACTGATGAGGAAAAGGCCCTGGTGGAATGCACCTTTACCTTGCATGGATTCACCTTGTCACAACAGGTGTAACACAAAACAATACCAGAGACACATTCAAAGAGCAATGGTTTGCTTACGGACATGATGATCTTTCTTTGCCCTTGTGCTGGAAATAAAAAGGTTTCAACCTTCCTCAACAGTTTTGCTCTTTCAAGGTAGTACCTGAGCTGCTGATGCACATCCAAGGTGTGAAGTATCCTCTCTCCCTTATTCTTAGGTTCTGGAAAGAACACAGAGAGGATGATAGACTGACTGGGAGTGAATTCTGAGACCACTTTCAGCATGAAAGAAGGTTTACTGCATAACGCAACCCTATCCCTATGGAAAATCAGGTTCAACACTGAGACCTTGTAGCTCAGAAACTTGCCTTGCAGATGTCAGAGCAATAAGCAAACCACTTTCCACATTAAGAACTCCACAGCAGCCTGAGTGACTGGTTCAAAATGTGGCAAGTCAATTCTTCTACAACACAGCTGAGAAACCAAAAAACGAGGAATTAGCTTGCAAGGGGGTCACATACGCAACACTCCTTTCATGAACTGTTTTACCAAAACAGAATAAGAAAGAGGAGGATACATTGGCAGACAAGTAGAGATGGTGGCTAAATGTGCCTCAATGAACACATATACAATAATCCACTCTGAATTCACTAACACAAAATTTCAAGAACAGAGGGATGTTAACCTCAGGGGACTCTCTCTTCCCATTTTGGCACCACTTAGAAAACTTCATCCATTTGTAAACACAACATTTTTCAGTAGCAGGTTTTTTGGCCTCCTTTAACATCTGCTGCACATCCTCATGAAACAAGTACCTAAATGCAGTCTACATTAAACCACCCAGGCTGTCAGTTGTAGTCGCTCCAAAATAGGGTGCACCAGTCTCTCCTGAGACTGTGTGAGCAAGGAAGTCTCTGATAATTGCCCTCGGGCTATACTATTAGAAGGAAGAACCAAGACTGCCTGGGCCAATACAGGTTCACTACAAACATCTTTAACATTTCTTTCTGAAACTTTAGAAGTACCTTGTGAATCAGTGGAAAGGGTGGTTCTATGACCCCATGACTCCAGCATTTGCCAGAGTATAGGAGGGAATAACAAAGTCTGGTCCAGCGGGTAAGGGAGAACCCCCTTGAATGGAAGCAGATGTTACTTCCACTGCCACTTGCAACCTCTGCCAATGACGCTGAGCACCCATTTGCTGGAACCCACTGATGGCCTGGCCACCTTGTTGAGAACTAACTTTTGAGATAGGACAGCCAGAGAAGAACTTGAGAAAGACAGATGCTGTCTCTTGGCAAAGTCTTAGGTTGAAAGCAGGGATCACCTTTTTTGGGAAAGGAACCCCTTTTGTTTAGTTTTGTGAAGCTCTCTTCTTGCCGTTTCCTTTTGGTGCCGTGGTTTTCATTCAGCTAGGAGGCCTGTTTGTTGGGCTGCCAAAAAATGATCCTGCTTGTTGGAGTGAAGGTTACCTGTGGTCACCCAAGTGCTTGGAACAACAGCTAGTCAGATCCTTAAACAAACAATCAGAATCAAGTGAAGCATTCATAATCTATTTTTTTTAACTCATCAAAAAAGTTTTGGCTTTGCAACCAAGCATACCTCCTTATCACCACAAACATCACTGCATTTCTAGAAATAGTATTGGTCCACCCAAGGTATTCTTTAAAGCATTTTTAGACACTTGAAAATAATTAGAAACTATCTTTGAAACAGACTTTTTGCTCAGCAGGTAATGATGCAGCAACCTCAGCAAAACTATAAATACATCTCAGCATAAACGTCTACATAAAAATAATGTGATTTAAACACTTTAAAAGCTACAGTGCTGGACTGCACCAACTTCTTTCCCTAAAATTCTAGTTACCTGCCTAGCTTACCAGAAGGGACTGAGTTTGAAGCAGACAGTTTTTTTTTACTGGAAGAGGTAGCTTGTGACTCATTAGCAGGGTCCACAAACAAGGGGGCTTGCAGGCCAAGTATGGCTGAGCCCACTTTGAATTTCTTAAACACCTTTTTTCTGGCAGAGACTCATTCAACAGAGGAGAATTGCAAGCTTTCTTAAAAACACCTTCCAATGCTGGGATCAATGGTCGCCACAGCAGGGGTCTCATTCTGTAAAAGTTCATATATCCTGATCATCTTAGGGGCAGCCAAAGACTGCTCCCAATAAAATAGAAAATACTCCCTAAATCAAGCATCTGGGAAAAAGAAAACACCTGTTTGGGTTTATAAACCTATTCATAGGGGTATACTAAGCTAATGGCCCTGGAGTCTTTACAAGCCTTGCCCATAGAAGTGCACTGGCATTGTGCCGCCCGACGTTAGTTGCCAGTGCATCTATCAAGTAGAGCCACTGGAGTGATCCCCGGGGTGAACTTTCTATTTCCCATCCACTCATCAAGATTTCTCTTGAAGAGGGCCAGTGAGGTGCTCTGCTTGACATGTTTGGGAAGTCTAGTCTAGAACATGGGCAGTCTCTGGGTTATGAACCTGTCCCTCCAGCATGTTCTGTTGATTGTGGTAATGAGGTTGAGGTCTCTGGATCATGTGGTGCAGAGGGATTGGGATTTCTTTAGATGTAGCATTTCTAAAAGAGCTCGGTCAGACATGGCTTTGTAAGTCAAGCAGAGATCACCTCTTAGTAGACGATATGAGACAGAGAATAGCTGGAGTTTTTTTTAGTCTGCCTGTGTAGGAAACTGACTGATCAGACTCTGACACTTTCAAAACCTCAGATCCCCATTCAAAATCAGAATCTTTGGGTAACTGAACAGGCAGGAGTGCCGGCATTACTCATGACGCAGGTCTGCACCCTGCAATCCACTACCTGAACAATGGTCTAGCCACAGCCACCACCTCAGGTGGTAACACAGTCAAACATGGTCGCCCTGCAATCTGATGTGCCTTCTGTCTCTTTTTTTTTGCATACACTACACCACTGGGAGAATCTTCAGGAGAAGATGTAGCAACACTGGCAACAGATTCTACACCACTGACTTACCCTGCAATTAAAGAATTTGGCTCTACCATACCTGAACCAGGCAATGGTAAAGCCCCAAAGGACATGCTTGACTCTGGTGTCATACACAACTGCGGTACTAACACCACACCAAGGGACATGGAGGTAAAAGAAGGTAAGTGGTCCAATAGCCTGCCCAAGGTTACTGCAGAATGACAAGCCACAGCCTGAGGCATATTTCTAAATGTATTTTTATGTTTTTTAGATAGATAATGGCGGGCACGGACAGTCAGATCAATACCAGTTACTTCCTGCACAATAAGCCCAGCAAAAATGGACAAATTCCACTATTCTCCTTCTAAATAGCAATTTGAAGTCTATTTCTTTATGAATACTGGTCTGGGCACTGCACCAAGTAAAATGACAGTAGTTTCAGTAACAGAGTTCAAAGCTCAAAATGCATACCACAAAAGTACAACAATTTCAATAAACAAAGGCAAGTTTCCCCCTCAAATAAGTATAGCTAGCATAAAACAGCCTTAAACAAAGAATAAAATATAACTTCATGAAACTTTCTGTAAGAAATGTTTAACATAAAAATGGCACCAAAATCCTGACTTAAATGAAAAAAAAATGTCTTTAAAAATGCTGTAAACCTACTCAATCATCTAAAATAATCATAGCCCCAGAGAAAAAAGAGACTGCCAAACAGCAAATATTCCTGTCAAAAGTTTCAAATGAAGCTTTTGATCAATGGAAATAACTTATGGCACCAAACAATGAGAGGAGTGTACTAAAACAGCCTTAGTACAGAAATTCGGCTAAACATTCACCACTGGCCATAAAACACACTACAATGGTTAAAAACCCACAAAAACCAAGAATCAACAACATAAATCTTATACTAAAGATAAAGTAAAACCCCAAACAAATACAATTTCCCAAGCAGGAAAAAACAAGCAAAGCAGCAGAATACACTATTCAAGCACTGAAAAATAAAAAAAGCAGCGGGGAGAAATAAGGGTTTCTTTTCTAAGCTCAGCACCTGAAGTGATCCAGAATAAGGAGCAGTCTTCCAAGAAGTCCTTCTCTTACTATGGCATTAGAAAATTGGACGAGTCTTGTCTGTGGGTTTGAAAGGTAGTCCACGTGCTGCCAGGTAATTGGTCCATCACACCACAGAGAGGCAGTGGAAGGGACTCCGATCTTTGGTAGACAGCCAGAGGAAGGGTAGCAGGACACCACTACCTGAAAGTCAGTAAGGCAGCATGTTTGTTGAATATCTCCAGGATCCAGAATTGCTGGCCAGGTGGGATGCATGGCAGTGGACACAGAGGAACAATGGCCACAGCCATGGGAGAGACCAAGCCAACCATGGCTAAAGGTCACCATGATGAAATCTCTGCAATAGTGTGTGCGTGTGTGTGTGTGTGTGTGTGTTTGTGTATATATGCCTCACTTGTGACCATGCACTGCTCCACTTATGAAGCCACACTAGACATCTGCCTGTATTCTCATGGATGCTCCTGTGGATGCCAACATGGTCATCACTACTCTCAGCAGGCATGTCTGCATCAAGTTACTCATCATTAGATGTAGGATAACCAGTACTTCCTGGAGTGGTTGAACTTTCCCATGCTGGCCAGCCAACACATCTGAAATGATGTGCACAATGGTAATCTGTGCTATACCACTGGTCTGCACACCCATTGACTAATGCCAGAGCTGACACTCAGGTTAAAGAATGTCCTGGAGGCATGGAGACAATGGACACTTACACACACCTCCCATGTGGTGGGTGTGCATACCTCACAGTCAGTGCAACTCACTGATGCCATCTGTGATGGTGACTCCTGTGCAACTTGGCAGGGGCTCACATGGTCAAAACATCCAGTGGCAAAACAAAGGGCATACCAAAGGTTCACCATGTCCTTCCACCATCATTTCATCTGTGCTGGGATGTGTGTATGCCTCTCAATGTTAGCACTGTTTAGAGTGCTACTATATCATTCTACTGTACCATGTGTTTGGTGCCATCACTGTCATCCATAAGTGAACTACTGGCATCAAACATGTGCCTCCATGATGTGTTGAGCCCTCTTTCAGAAGAACTTGTGAAAGCATAAAGATAACATACCTGTGGTGATCCTGGAATATATACAACAGTGGCACATGTACTGCTATATGCCAACAGTTTATCGATACATGCATACCTTGTACTGTAGGATGTTATGGTTGCAACCCTGATGCACATGACGAGCAGGTGTGCATATGTCTTCTGCTGAATATCCCATTCACACCAGCGTGTTACTGTAGCATTGTAAAGATGCAAGGCATTACTAACCTGGTGTATCCCCTACTGACACAACAAGCCAACACTAGGTATAAGGCTCTCTCACATGCCCCTAACAAGGTTACCACCATCTCCTCCACCTGTATGAGAAGCATCTCTGTGGGTTTTCGGACCACTGTGGTGAAGCTATCCCTATAAATACCTTTTGTTTTGGTCTTGGAGCACATCATCATATCAGTGACCCTGCAACGCATCTGTAAATATTATCCTATTAAAGCTGCTATTAACACTTATATCCTGCATCATTCCCCGCTAAACTTGGTCCCAGAAATCATTATCTGAGTTACCCTTTTAAAGGAAATGCAGAGTGTGTTTACGCATAGGGCCTGCAGTATCAACGCTGAAGACATTTCCTGCCACCATTGCTATCTCAGTCATGTGACAAGATTTGTACACCTGTGGGTTACAAAGGTGGATCAGTATGTATGTCTGACTGTCCTTGCAGACACTGATGCCTCAGCACTGTCCCCCATCATCCTCAGTTTGGTGTGCATAGACCTGTCTGCAAATATGCTGTCACCATTCATACCCAGCGCCACACTGACAGCAACAATGTATGTTGCCACTGCTTGCCTTCATGCAGCACTGTGCTGAAAACATGCAGTGTGATGTATATGCAAGACTCCTCAAACTGTATGTCATGCAGTCTGTTTGTACATGGAGCAGTGTTACTGCACCCACCCACACAAGGAAAGTAAACTGTCATGCTCATGTACTCTGTTCTCTGACACACTAAGGCCTACTAATAATAAGACAGTAACTTGTCATGCTACTGTGCTCTGCTCCCTACCAGGATCAGCACTTCCCCACCCAGTAAGTCACCTGCTGTGCCCTTGTGCTATGTTAAGCCACAGCTCAGTATTATATACCATTGTGAGCACCATGTAGTCATCGCTTCCAATCCTTGTAGTCATTTTTTTGCTGGCGGTATGCCTCTGCATCCACTGTATTCCACTTCTTAAGATGATCACTGTAATGTGGCCTACTGCAAAGTGGTGGCAATTTTTTTAACTATTTTTTTGTTTGTTTTCATTTTACTAATCCAAAATGGGCTTTGCAGCAAAGGTATTATACTAATGAGATACTACAGCAAGATCATCTCTGAAATGCTGTTATAGCACAATGCATTTTCAGCCACAGGCAGTGCTGTCAGGCTAGTCACTGCATATACCAAAGTTGGGAGGTCACAGTGGTAGGAAGACAGTCCAAAGTATATAACTCGTGCCTAATATCAGCTTATCCTCTGGTAAGCAGTGCCAAAAGTAGTACAGTGATCTGTGGAGGCTGCCACACCGATCTGTGCCTTCTTGTTCTGCTCCAGTAGTGGGAGATAAAGATTAGGGGAAGAGAGAGAGCGAGCCTTCTATTGTAAGCACTGCACATACGGTTTCCATTGTACTTTGAGTACCGTCATTTGCAGTTCATGCTTTCCATTGTCGGGGACATATTATGTATGTTTTACATTTTACAGCATCACACAGGACCACATTAAATCAGGAAGCATGTCTAGGCAGGAGTGACAATTTTTCCCAGCAGTGGGATAAGTGTATTACATGGACACAGATCATTTAAAATTGATCATGGATGCATCATACATGAGTATTAACATGTTGGATTTTCTTCTTCTTCTCATTTTGCTCCCTCCCTCTAAAGGGTCAGCTGTGGTGCAGATTATTGTAAATGCCAGCCACCTGAGTCTGCACTAGTGAACATGCCTGCTGCTGGGGTCACCATCAGTCCCCAGGAATACCTCTCTTCAGGGGAATGATGGTTAACCAAGGAAAGGTGACAGGAGGGCTTGCTGGTGGCGTGTTTGGTAACCTCTCAAGATAGGCAGAGGCTCCCCCTCTCACAATGGCTCTACTGTCACATGGTGGTAGGTGTAGCAGCTGGTTGACCAGCAGCTGGATGCCTGCATCAGGATTCTTCAGTGTGTCCTTGGGCAAGTAACAGAGTTGCACGGCTGGTACCACCATTACATCATCATATTAGAGCCCTGCCGGTGATGTCATCCACGGAAGTGGTTGACATCTAGATTTGCTCTCCTCTAAGCCAACAAAGGCAGGTCCCCCATATCCTGCTATAGCCCCATCATAGCATTTCCCTTCCTTGTGCATCATTCCAGATATGGTTTTTGTGGACCAATCCTTCCCATCATTACTTGTACACTGTTTGTCTGTCTGTCTGTGTCTGAATGCTGCTGCCCTACCCTTCTGTCCACACCTCCCCAACATGTCTACTTCTAGATTTTGTTTGCCCTGCACCTGCTACCTTTCCTATGCCCAACTACCTCCCCACATATACTGCTTGATACAATCCCCATCTACCCATTTAAAAACAGAAAATGGGTACCTGTTACAAAAAAATATGACCCCCCCCCCATCTTCCATTCATTTTTTTTTCATTATGTGTGATGCTGTGCTTGCGATGGCCCCATTTCTATCTGTGTTATCTCTGCCTTTTCTCCTCATTAATATGATGAACTGAGTTAGCACTTTGCTGTGCTGGCCTTCTGTGGCTTGCTCACAGTACTTGTGTTGCAGCTATAAGGCACTTTGCTGTGCCTATGAATGTGCAAAGTGTCAGGCATGACAGTTTATTGTGCTACTTCCACTAGTCATGTGACCATCCATTCATTTCAAAATAAAAGGATATGATGATCACTTTGGTTGGTTGAGTTGAATGAGACAGGCCAAGTCGGTGATTAGTGCAGAAAAGCCCAACGAGTGGTAGACAATGACTGGTGTTTATCCCACATTTCTGACACAGCAATTAACAAATATTACCTGCCAATAATTCTGTTGAGTTTTGGGTTTCAAAAGTTGAGGAGGGGCACAAGAATGGAAAGAAATTTAAACAGATAAGAAGTGGAAAAAGAGGCAGCAACAAAGTCAAAGAGTAAAGAGATTAATTCTACAGACAGCACCTTATGCTCAGAGTATGTAGCCGGAGGGATATAGTGAAAACACATTAGCAGGAAACTAAGAGGAAAATGCAATACTGAAACTTCACTATAATAAATAATGTGATCCACCACACGATAAGGCTTTAAAACTCTAGGCTGTATAATGACAGGGCCTGTCTTACATGACAGGAAGGAGTTTTTTTCACTTTGCAGAAATTTCTTTAATCTACATAAGGAGCAAAGTGAATAGTTCTAGACATTTTACACAATAAAATTAAGTACTGGCAAAGTTGGTACAAAAAAGGGTAACCAAAACACTGTAAGAAATAAATAAAGAGTAAACAGCTCATTGTTTATTGATAGCTCAACAACAAATGGGTGCAGATCTGGCACAGTAGTGACACTCAAAGTAATAACAGTGCAAACTGATGCACATATTCAATGAAATGCATTTAGTTCTGAGTATGGCGGCACAATGAGTAGGGAGTAGTACTGTCGCCTCACAGCAAGAGGTGCTCCATTTTGGTTCTTGGCAGGAGTGCTTCCTTTGTGAAGTCTGTATATCCTCCCTGTGTTTGCACAGGTTTTCTCCAGATGCTCCAGTTTCCAACCACAACACATCCCAAAGACATGTCTTATGCAGATTTGTGACTTTGAATTGTCTGCAGAGGTGTGTATGGGAATGTGTCATTGGAAGGGAGGTCTGGAAATCTATTTATGTTTCCCCTCTTACCTATTAAATTCTGTGGATGGTGGCAATCGTTCACAAGGTCATTATAGGAGTCAGCTGAAAATCACAGTTGTGTGTGCATGGGGATGCCAGATTAGGAGTTAAAATATATTAGAAGGGATAAGTAGAGAGAGATAAAGCTCCCACACCACCTGTGTATTATATAACAGCAAGTCCTATGTGCAGGTACATGTAAGTTAGTGAATTAATTTGGTGAACTGCTGAGTCATCAATATGACTGCCAGTGAAGGCTCAATGCTGGGCTGAGTGTTGGCACCATTTCTGGTAGATATCCGACCATCACCGATAATGTACCCGACTTGAGAACAGGAGAAACAGAGAAGACAACACAAATACACAGCATTAGGAAGATTAAGGCAAGGGCCGTAGTTCTTAAGAAAAGACACAAACCAACATGAGTGACTGGTGTTCCACACCTGAAGTCAACGCCTCATTGGTCCGATCCGACCATAAGCTAATTACCCTAGATATCCACATCTTGTCACCACCCCCCATTAAGGAAACCATGGTAAAAAATGTCTCCAAAGCCAACTTCATGCTTCTTAAGACAGAAGTGGTGAACTTCATGACACCCATGCAGATGGACAATATAGTTACGACTACTGAATCCTACACAATTGCACTTTATAAGCACTTACATGAGTGCATGGATCGTGCTATCCCAAACAGAACCAAGACGCTATCCTCCAAAAAAAGGAAGCCAATCTGGTGGTGCTCAGCCATAAACAAACTGTACAACAGAAGGAAGAAACTGTTGCAAAAGAGAGTAAAATCCCATGAGTGGAGGAGCTCCCTGGTCAGCCTCAGTAAGAAGCTGCGATACCTGATAAAATCCTCCAAAGCTAGTGACGAAAACAAAATCAGCAGTGATTCTAAAGACAACCACAAAGCATTTTATAGCTATGTCAAGAATCTCAATGGCAACACTCAGATCTGCTCTGAGTTACAGCACAATGGCACTAGATATACAGACCCAACTGATATTGCCAACATCCTGGCTGATAGGTTCAGTGCTAATTTTACCCCCCTCTCACCCCCTAAAAAGCCCATCTCTATACCGGAAGAATACAAAGTTCCTGTAATCACAGCTGCACAGGTAAAAACCACACTCTCCAAAGCCAAGAACACAGCATCCATGGGACCAAACAACATCTCAGGCTACGTTCTACACGAACTACAGAACGAACTGGCACCCCACCTAGTTACCATGTTCAATCATAGCCTCACCTCAGGCTTTGTGCCTGCTGAATGGCGCACAGCGACGGTTATCCCACTCCACAAGGGGGGAGCCACCACAGACCCCAGGAACTACTGCCCCATTAGCCTGACTAGCCTGGTCTGCAAGGCCATGGAACGTATCATCATGGAACTTATAAACAAAGACATCGGTAATCTCCAAACTCTGGACCCCACCCAGTTCGGGTTTGTAAAAGGCGGATCATGTCTCCTAAACCTGACAGACTTCTTTGAAGCAGTCACAAAAGCCATAGACAAGGGTAAGGTGGTTCACACAGCCTATCTAGATCTTGCCAAGGCTTTCAACACCATCCCCCACTCTGGAATTATAGATAAACTCACTAAACTAGGTATAAATCCCTATGTCACATGACGGGTTGTCAACTGGCTCACTGGCAGAACCCACACTGTGAAAGTAGCAGACTCCAAATCCGACTTCATACCAATGACAAGTGGAGTACAACAGGGTTCAGTCCTGGGTCCTCTCCTGTTTGGTATCTACTTCTCTGAAGTACAGGCTAACACAGAAGGTCTTTGGCTAATGAAGTTCGCACATGACTGCAAACTAGGAGCCATAATCAAAACTCCTAACGATATGGAAATCCTGCAAAAGGGACTCACTGAGACAGATGCCTGGTATCAAAGCCATGGCCTCAAGCTCAACGCCAAAAAGTGCATTGTCATCTCCTTTGGTAAAAATTCTGTACCCATGAACTACAACATAAGCGGTAGTATACTTAACACCGAAAGTGTGATAAGAGACCTTGGGACACAGGTGGACTGTAGTCTCTCCTTTGATAATCACATTGCCACAGTAGTCAGGAAATCCTTCTACGTGGCACACCTCATCACAAAAAGTTTCTCATCCAGAAAAAAAGAGGTCATTGTTCCCTCTAATCATCATTAGACCCATTGTAGAGTACAACGCCCCTTTTGGTATGTACCTCACAAGACATCTACAATTTATTTATTTTTATTTATTTTTATTTTACATTTGTTGACCGGGCTAGTCCAACTGGATATATGTCCATTTTCAGTAGAGGCCCGGGGAGAAAAGCTCCATATGTTGTACAAGTTCACAAAAAGGCATGAAAATATTACATGAGACACAAAGCAATTTAAACATATGATTTAAAAAGATAAAATAAGATACTAGAATTTAAAATTTTTTTTTTATATAGTGAGCATTAGTCTGGATTAGTGCAGGAGCAGAGTGAGCATTAGTCTGGATTAGTGCAGGAGCAAAGCCAGTGTTTATTGAGATGAGTCTTTAGTTGATTTTTAAAAATTTGGAAAGAGGTTAAAGAAGTGATATGAGAGGGTAGATTATTCCATGTTTTTCCAACAGAGTTGGAGAATAAACAGTCACCTGCATGATTGTGAGATTTACTAATATTAATCAGGAGTTTGTTGGCAGAGCGAAGTTGTTTCAGGTTTTTGTATGGGGAAATAAGGCTAGAGAGTATTGGTGTATTGGTTGGCTGATATAGAATCTTATGAGCTATTAAGATTTGTTGAAGAACAAGCTGGTTAGGAAGTTCAAGCCAGCCTAGTTCTTTTAGGTTCTGGCAGTGATGAGTTCGAAAAGGAGATCCTACAGCAAATCGAGCTATGGAACTACACTATACAACAACTGGAAAGGCCGCAGAAATATCTCACAAAGAGGATTACAGGCCTCAAACAGATGCCCTACGTAGACCGCCTCAAAAAACTCCAGCTTTACTCCGTCGCATATCGCCTACTCAGAGGTGATCTCTGCCTAACATACAAAGCTATGACAAACCCAGAGCTGTTGGACATGCTCCACTTAAAGAAATCCCAATCCCTCCGAGCTACACGCTCTAGGGACCTAAACCTTGTCACCACAATAAACAGAACATGACGGAGGGATAGATTCCTGTCCCAGAGACTTCCCATACTCTGGAATAAACTACCTGTCTATATCAAAAAAAAGCTCCTCATTAGCACTCTTCAAGAAAAATCTTGATTGGATGGGAAATAGGAAATTCACCCCGGGGATCACCTCTGTGGCTCTGCTCGACAGTGGCACAGGAAAATAATTTTCTTGGGTGGCAAAAGCCAGGATACCTTTTTGGCTGGGCTTGTATAGGCCCCAGGGCCGATAGCCTAGTACCTACCTATGAACAGGCTAGATTATTACATATGAGGTATTTAAGGGAGGATAACAGGAGTCTTTTTTTTTAAATGAGATGATGGCAGTCCTTTAAAATGCACCGGATATGAGGGTGATGTGTACTGAGACTGCTACTGGATTAAAAATGCCTTGGGGATAAGTAGCGGAATAGGGTGGGTTTACAGTCGATTAAGAGAAAATACTAACTGCAGTTTTGGGTGACTCTATATATATATATATATATATATATATATATACATATATATATATATATATATATATATATATAAAATGAGTGCACAGGTTGGCTCACTTATGTTACATTAAACATAAATATATGTCTCACAGATAATATCATTGTGGACACATGCTGCAAGTTCTCGAAAGACAGACTCTGCATGTAATACAATGAAATACAGAGGCTCTCTTCACATGCAGAAAGGTCTCTCTCTGGTATGGAAAGGTTAGTTATGGCACAGTAAGCTACTTTCCGGATGCTGCATGAAACGTTGTCAGTTTTATTCAATTCACCCAATTATTTAATTACATTTCAGCAGTTAGTAATTTATGTAATTTTATCTATTAGTCATTCCTTTCCTGCTTTATTTAAATACTCAGCAGCTACTGCATAATGATAAAGAGTACAAAAATGAAGACAGCTTAAACAGTCTCAATTTGTATCACAGCAGTGCTGTTCTTCATTCACCTGTATGAAATCTTAAAATGTTCTGTTTCTCTGCATTTTTATTTATTTGTTTACTGCAGTATTTTTGAGCAAGCAAGTCCAGGTTGGCCTAGACCCTTTTTTCAGTGGGGACTCAAGGTAAAAACCTCAGCAAAATAGTAGTTCACTATCAGTGTATTGTACTTTGGTCACTCTTATAAAATGGCATTAGTGTAATGACATAGCAGCTCAGAGAAGGGAGGAACGGTTTTCTGGTATCTAGAGGAAGTATTGTGTACAAACAAGATGGAGTACAATTTGCGAATTAACAACTGTCTATGACAATTCCTTCAACTTTATTAAAGTAGTATGACACTCACCTATTGTCTCAAACATTGTATGTTCTGACAGATGCAATTTTTTTAATGTTTCATTAATTTGTTTTCTGGATTAGCCCACTGGCCACACGTGTGCCTTTTAAGGAGTGGCTCACTATTTGGCTACGTGACCTGCTCAGCTCATGAATACTGTTTTAAGTGACCTGCTCAGCTCACGAGCACTGTTTGGTGAAGTGACCTGCTCAGCTCATGAACACTGTTTGATTAATTGTTGCTGCAAGGGGCTCTAAAACTGAGCGCCTGGCGGCATATGTGGATAGGAATACATAAGGGGTGTTGACCGGTATTAGCCATATATTGAAAGACTCATGGCATTTTTTGCAACATTTAAGTAGTTTGGATAAGGATGATATGAATTGGACATTCCTCACAATAGATGTGGTAAATCTCTTTTCAACAGTTCCACATGATGAAGGGGTGGAATATTTTAGAGAAAGCCTCTTGAAGAGCAAGCAGATGGATGGGGTGAAGTTAAACAGTGTGGTTGCCTTTATGGAGTCGGTCCTAAAGAACAATTATTTAAGTTTTGATGGTGAAATTTTTCATCAGATTTCAGGGGTGGCGATGGGTGCCAAGTGTGCACCCATTTTTGCCGATTTGGTACGACTTTTCTCTTCCAGTCATCCTTTTATGAACGGATTGTACTTTAGAACCGGTTTTTGGATAACATATTAGTGTTATGGAGAGGGGGTGAGGACGAGGCAAGAAATTTTGTTGAATATCTCAACTCCACAACCTCATTTCTCTCCTTTGCATTCAAATGAAACAGTGAAATGATTGACTGTTTGGACTTGAAACTTACCAAGACATTGGAAGTGTTAGAAAGTAACATTTATAGGAAGGAAACCTACAGTAACTCCCTTTTGCATTTTTCAAGTTGCCATCCCCCTTTCCAGCATAAAAGTGTAGTCAAGGGATTATCTCGTTTAGTTAGTAATAACAATACCTATCAGGAAGAGATGTACAATCTGATAGGAATGTTCCGAGCCCGGGGATATCCCTTGAAACTTTTGATAGCAGTTAGAAATGAGGTAATGGGCAAAAGGGACACATCATTCACACCCATTTTGAATGGGATGGGTGGAACTTTTGGCAAACGCATTGCAACCTCTGACTCTAGAGCACTTATCTTGAAATACAATCACCAGACACTGCAGGTTATAGAGATCATTAGGAGAGCATGGGACTTGTCCTTTGACATTGAAATAAAAAACAAGTTAGGTCAGATGCCACGTGTAACATTCTCTAGATGGAGAAACATTAAAATCTACTGGAAGGCATAAGGCAGAACATACATGCTCCCGTATGTACAAATGCGGGGCGTGTAGATTCTGCAAATTTATTAATGATGGACCCTATGTTACAGTCTGGGAGCACAATAGAACAATCCCCTGCCCAGGTAGATGTTGTTGTAATTTCAAAATGGTGGTCTATTTGGCAACATGTACAACATGCTCAGGTTTTTACGTAGGAAAAACCACTCGTAAGTTGAGAGAAAGGATTGCAGAACATCTAAGGGCCATCAAAAATAAAGACACTCACAATACCTTGTAAGTACATTCTATTAAATGTATCAATTTCAAAAAATTCATCTTTTTTGTAATTGATCGGGTATTAGAGAATGAAAGAGGGGGTTATGACA
Organism: Protopterus annectens; assembly: GCF_019279795.1. NCBI lineage: Eukaryota > Metazoa > Chordata > Ceratodontiformes > Protopteridae > Protopterus > Protopterus annectens. The sequence continues at coordinate 304,825,703 of NC_056727.1, forward strand.
ATGTTAAAATTGAGTCCCTAGAACATAAATGGCAAGTCATTTTTAATGCTACATCTTTTCTGGGGCTCAACGACCATATCTCAATCATGCCATTGCTTAAACAGAGAGGTATGGCTATATAATGCTATTTAGATAGCGTTTGTGTGTATTGTTTGAGGTATTCACTTCAAGTAATTATTGTATATATATTCTGACAAAATTATAGAAATAATATTTAGTCAAAAGATGAATGTAATGGGTTGACCCTAGAATGTGTATTAATTCAGCTTGATTTATTTTATTTTATTTATATATTAGCTTCAGGTAATATGTTTTTAACATTTTTTTTGTATTTGAAATGTATCGACTTATTAACATATTTAATTAATTAAGGTGTGTGATAGGTGCATTTGAATGTGTAAAATATTTATAAGTGTTTGTGATGTAATGCTCCTTGTACTCTGAAGAAGCCATTGATTTATATATGGTGAAAGCGCTTAGTATTTTGGAGCTTGCCGTGAGCTTTGTCAATAAACAGCAGTCGGTGAAGTTCGTATTCATTTTGTTTTCTTACTAGTTTATACCCTTTTGGGTTGTGTGGCTTATTTAACTGTTTGGTTAAATAACCTGCTCAGCTCATGAGCACTGTTTCGTTAAGTGACCTGATCAGCTCACGAGCACTGTTTCGTTAAGTGACCTGCTCAGCTCACGAGCACTGTTTCATTAAGTAACCTGCTCAGCTCATGAGCACTGTTTCGTTAAGCAACCTGCTCAGCTCACGAGCACTGCTTGAAATGACCTGTTCAGCTCATGAGAACTGTTTGGTGAAGTGACCTGCTCACAGTTGCGTAGTTTGCAAGTGGAAACTGAGGAAATCAAGCACAGGAATACAGGATGAATATAAAGACTTGATTTAAACTAGTTAACTGGGTGGGCCTTGCATCCAGCTGGTCCATTTTCTGGCCTGCCCAGAAGATACAAAAGCAGTTAAGAAGAAAAGAAAAGCAGCGCAAACACTAAATACTTAGTACATGCCCCCCAAAAGTTTGCTAACTGCAAACATTACATCCCTGAATTAAGCTATCACCAATGGCTAAGAAAGGTACACTGCACAATGTAAACATAATGCAATAAACACATTTTACAGTAAGATTCTAATATAACTGCACTATATACAATAGTGTGTGCGCACATGCTTATATATAGCTCCAAGCCTTAATACTCCGAGTTAAATTGCTAGACTTGATACACTACCTGTAATATGCAATAAGACATGTTACATTAGCAAAGCAAACTAAAAGTTAATTGTGTACAGAACAGAAATGCGTATTATAATATCAGGCACAGCACTATATAGTATACTATTGTACTATCACCAGGCACATTTAGTACTTTCAACAGGAGCATTCTTAATAGTGACGTCCTGCATTTTTTTTTACACATCATGCATGTGATAATTCAGCACAGAAGATTTATGAAATGAACTGATAACAATCTTCATTCAGTAGTTCTACATTTCAGTCCCTCAGTCTCCATTTGTCTACTGTGCGGCTCTCAGGCTACCTGAAGAGAGGCATACTGGGTTTATCCGCTTAGCAAATTAAATAAAAAAATACATAAATATTTGATTAGCTGCATTTTGACTTCATAGCCTAGGTGGTCATAGGTGCAAACTGTCTTCTGGACTTGTCACCCTACCTACTCAGTTAATAAACTGAATGCCACCAGTGTTTAACCTACACAATATATTGTACATTAAGAAGAAATCCTGTATAAACTCTCAGAATAGGGATTACTAACCAGGCATAAAAATAACAAGAAAATAATATAAAAAATGAATCAAATTATACAAAATTATCAGCTATTTGTATTCAAATTTACCATTCTCTATTAGTATTTTATGTCAGTCCGTTAAGGTCCTGCAAGAATGCATTTCGGATTACAGATAGGTCTTGTTTTTCCCAGTTTTGTTCCTAATAAAAGGAATTCCAACTTAAGGGAAATAAATGTCTGAGATTCTTAGGGGACAATCCTCTCTTCTTTCACTTAAGCTGACCAGGTAGCAGGTTTTTCTTGCAGAGATTACAGACAGACTATGGCAAGATCACTTCTTTGCTTGATGACCTGATAACTCTTTCATTATATATAAACTCAGAATCCAGGACACAAGAATGTGACAGTATGTATCTACTCAAATAAAACAAGAGTCTGCCAAATGAGCATAAAAAAATGGTCTCCCATCTTTTAGTAACACGTGTGCGCGCGTGGACACACACACACACACACACACACACACATATATATATATATATATATATATATATATATATATATATATACGTATGTATATGTGTGTATATATATATATATATATATATATATATATATATATATATATATATGTGTGTGTGTGTTTATATATATGAAGATGCAGCATCTGCAAAGAGATTTTTCATACCAGTGCAGCTTAGCCTGACTTCCGTATGCTACAAGTCATTCTGAAAACATACTTCTGTCTTTCTCGAACCAGCTACAATTACTTTAATTTAAGAGCATTTTCTCTTTAAATTGGTAGTAGTAATGTGCAACGGAAAGCAGAAATTACAGCTTATGCAAGCAGCTGCTAATGGTTTAACTACAGACTTTCCAAACATCACAAACTCTTTAAAACAGTAACATTAAACAAATATATGTCTTGCCAAGTGAAAAAAGACCCAAATGTGACTTCAATATGAAATTACTTTCAAAACTCTAAGAAGAAGAATCTTATTTAAACCCCAATATGTGCAACATTCCTTTCTTTTTATGTTTTTTCTTTAAGGTTCTTTTCAAATGAAAACATCTGAAATAAATGCTCCCTATTGTATACAGCAAATCTGAAGAAATCGGCTCTGCAGGATAGGAGACACACATTTCTGGTTGATGTTAAAAGTAACAATGTTGTTTTAGGGCTACAGTGGCATTTCAGCAGAAACAAGTGCATTCCAGGAACCTTTTTTTGAAACAGGAAAAACAACAGCTGCAGTTTCCTTTATAGCTAATCATCCTTTGACCAGCAGCTGAATACACATCCCCACACTGTTGCCACTTTGAATTCTAAAAAGCTGGACTACCAGCTGCAACCACCCTTGGTGTAGCTGGGTATCTGTCACGATCTGCTCTCCAGGGTCTACTCAAGATGAATCAAGTCAAAAATCCACAAATGCAAGCAAAAAGGATGCAGAAAGGGTTACCCACATGCAGGCTTGCCAAAGAATAACCACATACACTCTCACACAAATACCTTAGACAGACCACAAAGGCAGCAACACAATTTTTCCCCTGCAAATACACTGTTACACTAATTTCCTAATATAAGTTTTTGAAACATCAACCACACCATTCCAGCAGAGTGCTACTTCTGAAATGGTGAAGCCATGCAACCACTGATATCTTAATCTCTATAATGTACTTCAGAAGTCTTGTACTTACATTTTGCAGGAAGGTCATATCCGCCAGTAATTTTTGCTTTTCCAGTCTCACAACCATTTAAACTACGACACTCGGCAAGAAGGTAAGATCCTGCTGCTCTGTGTATACAGCCATCCACTGAAAAATAATACAGAAAAAGAAATATGTATCAAAGTCAACCTTAATAATCTTACTCCCTATAAACTGAAGCTGCAAATATGGTTTTTAATATATTTTCACATGTATGAAAAGCTGGGAGTAAATATTAAATGACTTGTATACATTTTCATTTTTACTGTGCATTCATATAGTACACATGCACACATATAGTATGCATGCACACATGTAGAAAGGGTGCGTGCACACACACACACACACACACACACACACACACACACACACACAATCAGACAGAAAAACACACACACACAGAACCAAGGAATTACTTGCGTTACTGCAACAGCATAAGGCCAGAAAAATCAATGCAGATCTCAATAAGCCTGCACTGATGTTATCATATCACTAGAAAACCTATGAAAGAATATTTTCATTTCAAATTTCTTAATGTCAGTAAATGGTTTACAGTACTATGTGTTAAAAAATAATAGTTTTTAGTAAATGGTGTATGCTGATTTGACTCTGAAAACAAGAAAAAAATAATCTCATTAAAGTAAGGGTCATATGTAGATACCTCATTACAGCACAAAGAATTATGATCGGATCAGTTATCAAAATCAGTTTATATGTTTGAGAAATGGATTTCATTAAATACATCTCGAGAACAAAGATCCAAAGATGTACTTCTTGGAATTAATTCCAAGAAAAGAAATTGTGGTTATGACTGGGGACCATGTCATACATAGGATTCTTTGAAATATCTGAGGAGTTTTAACTACTCCAATCTATTCACAGTTTAAAAAAAACAGTGTGAAAGTCTGAAGTGGCTAACAGCTTTGAAAACTGGAAAAGAGATCGACTGGCCACACCAATGTGCTTCACTGTTGTTAGCAAGCCTTATGTTAGCACACAAGCAGAAATCATTATAAAACTGCATCAGAAACTTACAAACACCTTTGAAAGCACAAACACATTATCTGTTGCCTCAAAAAAATATGTCAGAGCACAAGTTGCCTGATTAGAGGTGCACTTCACTTTGAGCTGATATTTTTGTAGCCCACTTAAATTTCGGTAAGATGGGGTGGAAAATATATTGCAACACTTTAGTTACAAAGTGTCTCAATGAATTCCAAAAACTGCAATGGATGACTAAACGGCTTGTTATACATCACCATCACCCAATTCTAAGTGAAACTCCATTCTAGCTTGTTAAATCTACGTTAACTAATTTTCTCAGTCATTGCATCTAAGTTAATGGTACCAAGATGAATGCCCAGCTGACTTCAAAAAGTCAACACTTTTTTGGCAAAATATGTGCCCAGCCTTCATTTATTTTTGTGGCTAAATGTATTTGTGGAAACTGTTAGCCATTTATTTCTAAAAACAAGCAGGCAAGATAAACATTCTTTAGATTTGTTTTTCCCATTTCCAGAAAAGAGACAGTCACATTCAGGTTATGCAATGGAGTAGACAGTACATAATACGCCACAAGGGACAGCACAGTGATTAGATGCAATGCTTCACACTACTCTAGTCTCTAATTTATTTCTCAGAGAGGGTGCCTCCTGTGGGGTCTCAGTACATCCTTCCTACATAAATATGGTTTTAATCAGGTGTTCTGGCTTCCTTCTACAGTCCTAAAACACGTAGTAGGTAGACAAGCAATGCTAAAGTGCTTCTGCATATATGTGTTTGTGTGTGTGTATGTGTTCATGCACCCTGTGACACAATGGTATCCCATCCCGGTCTATTTTTTTCTGCTTGCATCACTGAGCTTCAGGATAGGCTCAGCCTCCCTCATAACCTTGAAACTGACAAAGTGGAAAATCATAGAATGAATGAATAAACAATTAAATTCATACTTAGCTTTTTAAATATTAAATTCAAATTTGTTGCACTGTTTAAGAACAAAGCTATAATACAAACTAACAAGGCATAAAAATAACAAGAAAATAATATAAAAAATATACAAGCCAACTAGGCAGCATAATATAATGCAAATGTCAAATGAAACATATACTAAGGGACCTCTTAAAGCTGCTTCATTGCTGAGGGCTTCTCTAATCCAACTAGATGGAAAATTACAAAGATGACGGGTCAGATAGTGAAAAAATTATTCCTAGCAGATTTAAACTGCACCTTCAAACCCACAGCAGCACCTTGATGATGGAACAGAGGTCAAAGGTTAAGACAAAATCGCAAAAACAGCTCTTTCAGACAGACTAAAGACAATTAGAGAAAAAGGCACAGAAGTCAAACATGGCAAATGCTCTTTAATTACTGACCATTCTGGGACTTCACAACATATATTCTAAGATATGATAAAAATATAACATTCTGCCAGTGTTAATGCAATCAAATGTTGCTGTAATTAAGAGTTCAGTATCTGCTAGCGGAAATATATCAATGTACAGGAGTAAAGAAAATGCAAAAGGGTGACAGATATACGTGGGAGTGCAGCTCAGAGTAAACATGTTGGTTAAACAGGCTAAGGATGACAGAAAAGTAAATGATGTGGGCCTAGAAATGTGTTACTCTGAAACAGCTTTATAAGCAGGCTTAAAAGATGGCAAAGAAAATGAAACATGCCTGCAGATGTGTATCTCAAAGTAAATTATTCCTTGGAAAGGCTACATTAGATACAAAAAGAATGGCACAGATACAGAAATGGAAATAAGTATGACCCTTCAACTGGCTGTATTAGATGGAAAGTGGGTGAGGTGCCTATGGACATCTGCAACAGTTTGTTAAGCCCAGTTAGTCAGTAAAACACAGCAGCCTATACTAAGAATGTTGCTCTGTAGTTAGCATTGGTTGTGTAGTGTAAAAAAAGACCTCACTGAGGTCCAGGCGACCTGTGTTCAGGCAGTGGCTCAGAAGCTTGGTGATTCTGGCCAGGGCAGATGGATGTGCACATCCTAAGTGGGGCAGGGCAGACCAGACCAAGAGGCACACAACCACAATCCCTTGGAGGAGGGGTGAAGATGAAGTAGGCATCCTGGGAGTGGGCTATAGCCTGATTGCAGTCCCATTCAGCAAGTGCACAAAAGTGTGCACTCACAAAGGAAGAGTACTATCAGTCCCATGGTCATGTGGATAGGTGTGGCCTGTCTCCCAAACCAGGGGTGGAATGCTGGCACAAACTTCCCACTGTCTTTCTGAATGATGGCCCTTCTGGATTGCTATCACTGTAGGTGAATCTGGGGTTTCCCCACAACTAGAAAATTAATGGGCACAAGTTCAAAAGGGGAGGCTTCATGGTCAGCAGGTACTCGGGGGAGCACATTGAAAAAATAAGTAATGCTGCCTCCCAAAACCCTCAAGCTCACAAACAAGCTCTGTATGAAGTGAAATGAATTGTAAATCGACTTTAGAAATGAAAATATACTGTATTTTCTTTCATGGCAGTCAACATAAAGAAAGGTGGGCAAAAAGCCTTCTAAAAGGTTGCAGACACAGATGTGCAAACCGTAGGCCAAGAAATTCTAGTATATTTGTTTTCAACTCCCGAAACAATGAAACAAAAAGTCAACATACCAGGAAGTCAAGGTGGCAAACTAAGAATAAATGGCTGCCGAGTGTTCACTTAAAGTTATGAAGAGGCCATTCAAAGTGACCTAGTTCCTAACCGCTTTATACTTATGAATGGACATGGTTTCTTAATGGTGAATTCAAATCAAACCCCCCCACCCCAAAAAAAAATGTCCGAAGCAGTGCCTGCAACATGGAAAGTAATTGCCCTACAATTATACTGTACAGCAGCAAGAAAAAAAATGGATGTTGTTACTTCTGAATGTAGAGAACTAAAACCCAAGCAATAAATAAATAAATAATCTTCAGTCCACTGTATGATTAAAGTGAAAGGACTCCAGATCTCTGGCTAAAGTCACCAATCTCTGAGCAGCTCCAGTAAACTGAGCGCAAACCCATGCAAACATGACATGAGGTAAATGACAAGGGGTTCATAGGTAGGTACTAGGCTATCGGCCCTGGGGCCTACGTAAGCCTAGCCAACAAGGTTCCATGGCTTACGCCACCCAAGAAAGTTATTTTCCTGTGCCACTGTTGAGCAGAGACACAGAAGTGATCCCCAGGGTGTATTTCCTATTTCCCATTCACTCAAGATTTTTCTTGAAGACTGCTAATGAAGAACTTTGCTTGACATTGATGGGTAGCCTGTTCCAGAATATTGGAAGTCTCTTTGACAGGAATCTATCCCTCCAGCATGTCCTGTTTATTGTGGTGATAAGGTTTAGGTCCCTAGAGCGTGTAGCTCGGAGGGATAGGGATTTCTTTAGGTGTAGCATGTCCAAAAGCTCTGGGTTTGACATAGCTTTATATGTTAGGCAGAGATCACCTCGAAGTAGGCGATATGCTACGGAGTAAAACTGGAGTTTTTTGAGGTGGTCAGTGTAGGGCATTTATTTGAGGCCAGTAATCCTCTTTGTGAGGTACTTCTGTGGCCTTTCCAGCTGCTGCAGATGTGAGGTACATTCCAAAAGGGGCATTGTAGTCTATAATGGGTCTAATGAGTGATGAGTAGAGGGGAACAATGACCTCTTTTTTCCTGGATGTGAACCCTTTTATGATGAGGTGTGCCACGTAGAAGGACTTCCTGACTACTGTGGGGATGTGACTATCAAAGGAGAGACTACTGTCCACCTGGGTCCCAAGGTCTCTTATCACGCATTCGGTGTTAATTAGATTGCTGCCTATGTGGTAGCTCATGGGTAGAGAGTTTTTACCAAAGGGGATGCCACTGCACTTTTTGGCATTGAGCTTGAGGCCATGGCTCTGACACCAGGCATCTGTCTCAGCGAAGCCCTTCTCTTCTAAAGAGAAGAAGACAAACTCTCAATGAAAATAAGAGTAAATAATTCAACCTTTGCAACAAAGTGGCTGAGTAGATGTGGTGTATTCTTGGAGTTATAACAGACAGAACAAGCTTTTAGTTGGTAGTGTACATGTATTTGAGGGATAACTTTTATAATTTAAGCCAGCAAATGCTACACATCAGCAGGAAGTATTTGCGAGTTTAGATTCATGGACCGCAAAGCAGACTATGAGACAGAAAATCAAAATCTTATGTCTTTACTGCTCAACTTAAACAAACCCTGGAAATGAGGTTGAAAAACACAGAAAACCCTACCCCTTCAAGGGTCTACATTATAAGAATGAAGTTTCACAACTTCGAACACCATATGGGCGACACCATATGAGCGAAGTTGTGGAACTTCGAAACAAAAATAAAAAATGTAAAAATTAAACAAAAACCTACCTGATCACTCTGAGCAGGGGGGCAAGCGCTCATGCACCCCCCGCTACTTAAATATACCAACTCCGAGATCGCGCTACATTGAAGTAATGGGAAAAATTCCCTATGGCGATCTCCATTCACACTTGCGGGGTTTTCAGTATTCGACCATTTGGTGTCGCCCATATGGTGTTTGAATATTTAAATCCTCGCTCTTATAATATAGACCCCTCTTCAAAGCTTAACTGTAACAGACTGTGGAAATGAGCGTATGTGAGGTACTTACCAAAGTCGTAAATATTAAGGGAGGGAAAACTTTAACAATAAATCAAAATATTTTATCTTACCTAGCCTCTGTGCCCCAGTTCTCAGACATAATTCCTCCATATAGTGGCACATTGCCTGTTAAGAAATCTTCATAGGTCTCACTCTGCTGAGGTTCTAATGTAGGAAGCATATGACTCCTTAATATGTCCTATGATGTTCAATGTCCTCTTCAGTTCTTCCAGTGAGAATTCCCTTATAGGGATGGCTGCCTCTAGCAGGCAAATTGTTCTGCTCAGACACAGGTAGAAGTCCAAGGTTCGTGTCTCTACAGAGAGCTTAATATACATGTGGCATTACAAGCAGCCTCTGAAGATTAACTTAAGCAAATGGTAAGATTCATAGGTGAATACTAGGCTAGCTGCCCTTACAAGCTACTTTAAAACTAGCCGATTAGTTAAACCTACCCATAACCAGTTCTATGGTCAGTATATTACCCAAAGGATAGTGACTAGTTATGGCTGAGTTAGTGATAATTTCTAGGGAATTCCACTGAGTGTTAATAGGTGCCACATTGTAGGAAAAGCAGTTAGGTGCTGTCTCTGTCCATCAGTAATACAGTGGTCATTCCTGGGGTAAATTTCCACTTTCCAATCCACAGATCCAGGGTTAGGGGTGAACTCTGTGGGCTACTTTAAAACTAGCCGATTAGTTAAACTTAAGCATAACTTGTTCTATGATCAGTATATTACCCATAGGACAATGACTAGTTATGGCTGAGTTAGTAATAATTTCTAAGGAATTCAAATAAGTGCCACATTGTAGGAAAAGCAGTTAGGTGCTGTTTCCAATCCACAGATCGAGGGTTAGGGGTGAACTTTGTTTTACGGGGGGGGGGGGGGTTGTTCCATAGCCTGTCTCTCCAAACTATGCTACTTAAGTTACATAAGAGGTTAAGGTCCTTGTAATGAGCATTTCTGATACCAACTGACTTGCGAATGTGCAGGAGGTCCATCAGGATACAGTCAGAGAAGGTCCTATACACCAGACATAGGACCACTCTCAATAGTTTGTAAGATACCAAATACAGCAATAGTGCTTTGAAACGGTCCATGCAGGACTTCCATTTTAGGCTCTGTATTCTCTTTGTAAGAAACCTCTGTGAGCACTTGAGTTGTTTCATATGCCAACATATGCTAACTATATTTGGGAGGTGGAAGAAGAAGGGTCCAAGAGCCCCTGCAGAATGGTCCTAGCAAAGCATGATCTAGACCTAGAGAAGGAATCAAGTTTATAGTGTTTTGTAAAAGTATGTAAACACGACCAAACAGCAGCTTCTAGAATACATCTAGAATCCAACCCTTTCCAAAAAGCCATAGAAGAAGCCAGGGTCCTTGTAGAGTGGGCCTTGACCCTGCCTGAAACAGATTTGTCATAGCGAATATAACAAAAGTTAATAGCCTTATACAATCATTTGGAAATAGTCTGTTTTGCCACAGGTTGTCCCTTCTTCTTACTTCATATAAAATGAACAACTGATTCAAAGATCTGAAAGATTTAGTTTTGTCAAGATAATACCAAAGTTGTATGTGGACATCCAAGGTATAGAGTATCTTTCTCCATCATTTTTATGTTCAACAAAGGAAACAGGGAGATGGATAGTTTGGGTTAAAGCAAATTTGGATATCACTTTAGGCATAAAAGGATTAGCTCTCAAATAAAACCCTGTCCTTGTGGAAAATGAGGTAGGGCTCACCATAAGAGCTTGCAACTCAAATACCCTTCTTGCAGAGATCAAAGTAATCAGCAAAACTGTTTTCTATGTTAAGAACCTTATGTCAGCCAGATTAGCTGGTTCAAAAGGAGTAAATCTTAGCTTCTCTAACACAAAATTAAGATCCCAAGAAGGCGCCACCGATTTACTTGGACGCCTCTTAGGCAAAACCCCTTTCAAGAACATTTTGACATGCAACTGCCTTGAAAGAGGTGGATCCATGTGAAGAAATGCTAACATGGCAGATAAATTAACCTTACTAGAGGAATACGAAAGGCATAGGATAGTAACTCACACAAATACTGTAAAACCAGAGAACAAATAGCCACGAATGGGTGCTGGTTATATTGCTGGCACATCCTCAGAAAACAAGTGCCTAAAAGGGATTAAGACCCTATCATTCAGGTAGTCGATTGAAGAAGATTGATGTTGGTGTGCATCAAACATCTCTGTTTTTGTGCAAGTAGATCCATTCTGTGAGGAAGCTTGTGGTACTTGCTCATGGCCATTTCCAAAAGAAGGGAGAACCATGGTTGACTGGGACAGAAGGGAATTATCAAAATGATCTTGGGGAATTCTTTCTGAATCTTTAGAAGTACCTTGGATATTAGTGGAAAGGTATACTGGAACATTCCTGTCCAAAGAAAATGCATCTGTCTCTTCCAGGCCTTCTTGCATGGAGCCCTGGAAGAGAATTTTGCCTGTTGATTGTTCAGAGTGAAGGCAAAGAGGTCTACCTGAAGAACTTCCCACAGATGGAGCAACTCTTGGACAACTCCTGGACTTAGTTTCCATTTGTGAGGGTCTGCCCTGGTCCTGTTAAGCTCGTCTACTGCACAATTTAACTCTGACAAAATAATGTAGGATGTCTGTTGAATGAGACTGCCCTGTGAAGCTGTATCCCAAGTAAATGTGGTTAGTCTGCAAAGGGGGTATAACCTGGTACCTCCTTGCTTGTCAATGTGCCATATCACTGTGGTATTGTCTGTAACCACTTGAGGTCCTAGGGACGAAAGTTGGTTCAGAGAATTGAGTGCCTTGATCGGAGCAAGCATCTCCTTGATATTTAAACACTTGCATCTGTTTTTGGTGTCCCACACCCCCTGTACTTTTCTCTCTCCTGTAACTGGTCCCCAAGCAAAGTCTGACGCATCTGTGGTGACCGAATGCTTAGGAGCAGGAAGGTAGAAGGGGCGACCTGGATTTAAATGGTATCTGTTGTTTTCACCAAGTGATTTCTCTTCTGACAAACCGCAGTATAGGGATCTGAAAAGATAAAGGGTATTGATGCTGAGACCAAAGACATTTCAGATACCACTGTATCTTTTTCATGTGATGTCTTGCCAGGGGTATCATGAGAGTTACAGGTACCATAAGACCCAAAATCCTGAGGTATTCCCTTGCAGTGACTGAAGTCTGAGTGGAAACCCTTAGAAATAAATCTAAATAAAGGTCTATTTTTTTCCTATGGAAGAGGAGTTCTTTGAACTCAGGTGTCTAGCTGACATCCCAGGAACACAATCCTGTGCGAATGAGTCGACTTTTGAATGTTCACTTGGAATCCTAGTTTGTGCAAGAGATCTCTCACCAATGAGACAGATTTCCGACATTTTGAAATACTCTGCAAAGATAAGCAAGTCATCTAAGTATGGAAACTTGGATACCCTGTAGCCTGCAATGAGCTATAACTGGAGCTATACACTTGGTGAACATTCCTGGTGCAGCGGATAGTCCAAAGAGTAAGGCAGAGAAATGATAATGTGTTCCAGACACACAAAACCTTAAGAAACACCTGAAATATGGATGAAGAGGGGTGTGATGATAAGCATCGTTTACATCTAGTTGTTCCCGGGAAACTTGAAAGAGGAAGAAGAGACAACAGGTTGTGAAGTGACATAATTCTGAATTTGGGCACTATCACAAAAAGGTTTAGAAAAGAAAGATTCAGAATTGGTCTGCAAGCATTTTCTTTCTTTGGGATTAGAAACATTCCTGAATACCTGGGAAGGAGGAACTGGTTTTATCACTCCTTGGGACAGCATATGATGAAGAATAGGTGGAGACAAGACAGTCTGATCTGCAGGATGAGGAATGACCCCCCCGGGAAAGCAGGAATTGCCTTCCACTGCTATCTGTAACCTTGATGAATGATTTTCAGAACCCATTGTCTGAAAAAACCTGTTGCCAGAGAGAAAAATGAAGATTCAGACATTCTGGAGATTTAGAGGGCCAAGGTGGGAGAGGTTCACAAGTTCTCCTGAATAGTCATTCAGACTTGTTACTTTCCTTAGTTTTTGGACATCTGAAACTTTTATTTTTGGAACCTACTTGTCACTTCTTCTTAAATGTCTGTTTACCTGAAGTCTCTTGACACTGTTTATTCTGTTTTTGCTGAAACTGGATAAGGAGAAAAAAAAATCCCGTGGATAATTTGGAAAAGGAGGGCTGAAAAATATTTCCTGGATTAGCTTGCTCCTTTCATCACACTTTTTGATGACCTCTGCAGCACTGGGGCCAAACATCAAATCCCTAACGAAGGGAGAAATTAAAATCTGATTTTTTTTTACTCTATTGATGACCTCTACAGCACTGGGGCCAAACACTATATCTCTAACCAAGGGAGAAATTACACTCTGATTTTTATACATCAGCCACGAGGTTCTAAGAATGCAGCCAAGTAAACCTCCTTAAAACAATCAGAGCCCTGGAAGAAGAATTACCAGAGTCATACACACACTACAAAAAATGAGTAGTGACCTGTGCAGCAAAAGAAACTTAAGTTATTTAAAGCAGGTTTTTCTTCACAAGAAGAAACTGTAGATAAAACATTCCTTATATTTCACAATATGCCAGAATAAACTAACATATGAGCCTGGCAATTTAAAATTCTGAACTTCAAAGCTGCAGAAGTAAATACTTTTCCCATACTTAACAATAATGCTCCCATCCTTATCAGAAAGAGTAGGATTGGAATTACCTAATTGCTTAGCAGCAGAATAATCCACTAAGCCTATTGCTGCTGGATCAGGTTTGGGAATAGTGTACAAAAGTTTAAAAGACTGTGGAACTTTATACAGCCTGTCTTTTTAGGACAGTTGGCCGGCTATCAGGAAAACTGCAAGAAGTAAGACACACATCCTCTAAAGTAGACAGGATGGGAGGAACAGGTGTAGGTTCTAGAAAACCCTTCTGCAACAACTCATAGTATTTTCTGAGGGACTGAGAAACCTCAGTGTTCTCCCACTGAAAACACTGGGACATCTTAGCAAAAGCATCAGAGAATGAGAAACCCCCATAAGAAAGTGAGGTCTCCTCTGAGTCTGAATCAGAAATCTGAGGACAAAACCCTGAATCTATCCCTGCCTCTTCCTGTTCAGATTCAGAATCTCAAATCTCTTCAGGAAATGAGGCATCCCGCTTTCTTTTACCGGAAACAGCTTCAAAAGAACAATCAATATCCTGAATCAAACCCTCCACCAGTCCAAGTAAACTACTCCTATCCAAAGAAATTTGAGGAAGCGTAGATACATGCTTGGATTTCGGTTTCGTTTTGAAATGAAAAAATGGGGCCAACCATGTTACTAATGGCAACCGTGGCATCCTCCAGGATTAGCATAGCATTCCTACACAACAAGAAAACCCTCCCTGTTCTCTCTCCGAGGACCGAAAACAGTGGCTCTCCCTTGCCCATTGAGGAGACCCCAGCAGACACAGAGGACGTTGCTAACTCCCAGTTCATAGTGGCTGTAGGTGCTACACCACACGGATCTGGGATAAAACAACGAGTGGTCTGAATTTCAACAAATGGCCACAACCGAATCACCCACTTGCAGTTGAGGCAAATTGTTAGCCTGCTGTGGTGTCAAAGACTGTTTGCTTAACATTTTCATTTCATAGCTGGAAGAAGGAACTGAACGTGGGACTAACAATCTGTTCCATGGTCAAGTAAAAAATGGTGCCTCTATCCTGGGGAAAACAAGCAATGAATGCCAGTAAAAATACCAGGCCACAAAAGCTACTTTTTTGAGAGATAAGACACTGTGAAAAGCACTGTCAAACACTATGGCAGCCCCACAATAGAAAAATAAATGGAACTTCTCCACAGAAAATATTTTATCAGTTAGTTAACTCTGTTTTAATTGACAGTAATAAGTGCTACTTTTAAAAGTACTTTACAGTCTCAAGACAATCCATTAAAACACAGTTCTCCGAGCTTTAAAAATAATTTTCCCGAACAGGAAGTAATAGAAAAATAAAAGCCATTAAAAATAAGAAAAATTGAAGTTTTTTTTTCCCCCCAAGGGAACTTATCTGCCCAGATAAGGAAAGCACACGCCAGCCATTGATCCTCGAAGCCTCACAGTAGCATAATCTTCAGCAGCAGGAAGACACTGAAGGGCTTTGTGCCAAAACGTGTCTTTTAGTCAGCTCAGCTTGAGCTGCTTGACAGTTTTGGAGAGTGGAAGGTGACCTGAAGCTTTGGAAGCTGGCCATCTGTTATATCCTTGGCAGGACTAACCCATATAACTAAGGCTACTCTAGCAGCAATCAATATTTAGAACATCAACCATACCACAAGACTCACATTGCCTTTAGAATGAGCTCACCTTAGAACCAACAACTATAAGCAAATGAATTTCTCTCCTGGATGTTGGCAGCATCTGGTACTATATCCCTCTCTACAGGTATGTAAATGCGATAAAGTATCAGAAAAACTAGTTTTGACTTAAGGCATGACATCTTCATAATCTGTTACTAAAATATATTACACTAACAATGATTATACAAAGGATAAGACATTTTTAAACTACAGTAAACTCTCAGTTAACTGGAACTCAAGCAACCAGCAAAGAAAAAAATCAAAGAAATACAGTACAATTTTCATGTGGTGCACTTTCTGTTTTCCCCCACAGAAACATACCTTATGTTTGCAGAGTTTTAGAGTTTTAAAAAGGAAGATAGGAATAAATTCCCTCTCTCTTCAACCTGAGAACAAGTCAGACCAAACAAATAGTATAAGGTACAGTATTAATCAGGCCTGTTTTTAATAGTAACTCTCAAGCAACCAGAAACTATAGTTATCAGGCATCTACCAATCCCCATGGTGCCGGTTAACTGAGGGTTTACTGTATGTAAGCTTGCATTACAATTTATTTACAAAGAGGAACCTGGCTGATTGGCAACATCTCAATTTTCAGAGTATCCTGCCTACATCACTGAAAACTACAAGGTAACTTGTTATGCCTAATGGGGTCTGACACTCAAAATCGCTAAGTAAACAGCTAGTTCTTGAAAGGTTTAAACATGTCAGTTCTTATATTTTCAGCCAATCCCCTAATTAAGAAACAGTACTCTTTTTGAAATGTAGAATAAACTGTTGGCCAACATAATGATGCTTTTAAAAATGTGTCAATGCTAAAAAATGATAGCATTATTTTGTGCATGTTTGTGTCAGTACACTGACTACCCTACCGTCAGACAATTGGAATCATATATTCCTTCTCTGTGTTCTGACTGGAAGGCAAATGGGAATTATTCCTTCCTATATGCTGGGTCATTACTTCTGAAACAGTGCTACACAAGTGAAATGCCCAGGAATGTCTTTACTTGTCATAATCTAATATATGCCCATATTTGTCTCACAAGCAAAATGAAATTACCTGGCCAATGGTTTCACTGATCATCACACTCTCTTCAAGTACAAAGAATTTAATGTAACAGTTTCTTGAGAGGCATTACAAAATTCTCTCTCTTCTTCATCCTTTCCTTAAGTAACGCTCTTCTGTCTGAGCAGAAACTGAGCATCAAAGCTTCTGAGTGTAGAGGAGACCTATGCTCTTAGTATGGCAGAAATGCATTTTAGCAGCGGAACCAGCCAAGCCTCTGAATTCTTATATTCTGCAGTAACTCTCCATGTTCACCAATTCTTACATTCTGTAATAACATTGCATGTCAATCATATTATGATCTTATAACTAAGGCACAAAGAATCAGCACCTACTCCTATCAAAAAAGTCAAAATGAAATACTATACACACTAATAATAAAACACAAGTACATGAATGGAAAAGATACCACCCCAAGTGCAGGTACATTTGAATGTGTACCACAAAATATTACAGCATATAGTATGTGGACCACAGGCATACACCCACATACACACGCATATACCCACATAGGCACTTATAAAATTAACAGCTGCATCTCTTTTAAACGCTAATTTTATTTATGCAGTTAAGTAAGAGATATCAGATGCTGAGCAATAACTTATAATAGTTCCCCACCCCCATCAAATATTAGAATATACATTTCAGGGGTAACAACAACTAACAAGTATCTTAATTTTAAGCATGCCAGCTCAAGATTCATGACACAATAAAGAAAATTTATTAAGATGTATATGAAAAAGTACGAAACGTGGTTTAACTTGTGTGTGCATACAAGAAATGTAATTGAGAGAATGGGCAAATTGTATATCAGTACCCTGACTGGAGAATGAGTGTTCTCCAGCAGGGTATTAATGTACAAGTAATGCCTGCTGAAAAACTAGTCCTCCACTTCACAGCAGCATATCAATGTGCCATGGAGCTTGGATTGAAAAAAAACTAACAGCTGCCATTATTTTACACTCACTATACAGCGCTTCTGCTGTTTAGTGAGTGAGTATAAAATGCAAAAAAATTAAAGTAAAATAAAAAATGTGTGTGTGTATATGTTTATATCTGTGTGTAAGACTGTGAGTGTATGAGTGTGAGACAGAGAGCGCAAGAGACTGGTTGAGCTACTATTTTACACTCGCTAAGCAGCGCATCTGTTGTTCACAGAGTGTAAAATAAAAAAGTGTGTGTGTGTGTGTGAAACAGTGTATGCGTGTATGAAAGTAAGAGAGAGAGAGAGAGTTGATCGAAAATAAATGAATCAGGAAAAAGTGTGTGTTTGTTTATGTTGCTGTCTGCATGTGTGAGTGAATACATGCATGAAAGCAGAAGAGAGAGAGAGTGCGTGTGTGTGTGTGTGTGTGTGTGTGTGTGAGACAGAGAGAGAGATGAGTGCGTGAGATGACTACTGGAGGCAACAGCAGCACTACAGAGGTTTGCATACCTTTCAGCTGAAAAAATCTGGGTAAAGCCTAAAATAAATTGGGAACAAAGGCTCTAAAATAGAAAAAAAATTTTATTATTGCCCTTGAAACATTACAAAGTTGCTTAAGTAAAGGATTTAAGTTAGCAGGAATTTTTCTGAAGGAAATAAAAGTTTGAAGATCAAATGTATGTCATTATTTAGAAATGTCAATCTCCAATGACTGCCAATCAAACGATTTAGGAGTAAAGGAACAAAAAATAAAGTAATTACCTGGTTATTTTTTTTAATGTTATATTTTGGATGTAAAATGCTTCTTCCAACACCATCAACATATACGACAGAAAGTTTGAAACATTAGGCGATGGAACTATTTTACATCAAAAATATACTAAAAAAAAATATAGTAATAAAAATATATATATATATATGTAAAACAACAATTTTACAGACAGCCCACTCTCTAAATTTAAAAATGCCCTCTAGGGTGTGTGTTTATGCATAATTACAATCTTCCTTGGGTGTACTCACGGGCAGGCATTAATTACACATTAATGCACACCCTGTCAGGCATTATTGCTTGTGTAATGCATCGTCAAACTTGTCGTGTAGTAAACACTTTTTTCCAAAAGTTTCAGTGTGTACTTTTAAAGTACTCTAGTAAGCTACAACACTGTCAATGTACTGCATGAGCCTAATCAGTAATTTTGCTACTTGTTAATACTGTAAGAAATCACACTGCAGGACAGAAATGTGTAATGATAGTGAAACGGTTCATTATGCAACCTCTCTCACACACGTACACACAGATAAGTCAGTCCCAAATATGAAAGGGTCCCAGGAAACATAAATCAAGCTTAACATACCTTCTTAAACACGCCCAACTGTTCTAAATCAAAATCCTTAAATGCCTACTAAGATAGTTCTTCGACTAAAGGTAAAACATGCTTTTACAATTTACTCAGAAAAGAAGACAAAAATAAAAACAAATTAAGAGTTGATAGCAAATGTATTCTTTAAATAAACTATGCATTTCAAATCAGTACGACAGTGCATTTTGTTTGGAAATACATTCAGAGATGCACATTTTCTGAGCTGTCTTTTTATATGACAACAGATTTCAGATTAAAGATCCATAAGGTATTAGACAGTAATAGTGCGGTGGTGGTGCTGCGGTAGCATTGTCGCCTCACAGTTAGACGTTGCACGTTCGATTCTCAGTTGGAGTGTCTTCTGTGTGTCGACATGTGTGAATGGGCATTCCTTCATTGAAGGTTGTTCATTAGGCCTGGCAAGCCAGCATGTAAAAATCTACTGCCAATCATTGGCGGACCAGATTTCCGCTGTGGTGACCCCTAACCGGGAAAAGCCGATAGACAGTGTGTGTGTAGGGTATTACACAGTACATGTATTTATAAACATTCAGAATGTATCAGCAATTCTGATCTGCCTTATCGTGTTTCACCTTTCTCTCTTTTTACTAAAAAGCTGTATTGACTATTTTTTCTTTCTTTTCCTGTTTTCTGAACATTCAGAGCATGAGATGATGCCCTGGAACACAGCCATAGAGGTATTCCAGGACCAGCTGACAAAAATGATGGTTTCAAAATTCTGTACAACTGAGTAACAAGGCCCCTGCGATATCTTCAGACAATGAAAAATTGCCAGCAAAAGCAAAAGGTTACAGGGAAGCTAAGCCACTGTCAGCAAAATAAACAGCAGGCATCAGAAATATGAGAATTAATGTATTTTTATTAGTTATTTCCCTGCAGTAGTTTGACCAAACATGAAAATGCTAGTGTCTATAAGAACAATGTATCTAATCAGGGCATTTTCAGACAAATATTCTACCAATAACTCTACTGAGATATATGAGCACAGACACGCACGTCCACCCGCGTGCACGCACACACACACACACACAAAATGCTCTACAGCAGCAATTTAATATCAAATGATGATACAGCAGGCATGTTCTCTCTGTAAGGAAGCTGTACAAAGGTGACTTACGGAAGTTTGACTATGCAGTGATCCTTACTCTTGTGAAAGATCTTTCATTTCGATACTTTTAGGGTTAGGCTCAGAGATTTAAGGTTATGGATAAAATTTTTTGGGTAGGATTGGATTTTAAGGTTAGGGTTAGTGTTAGGTTTATTTATTTATTTATATATATTTATTTACTGGGGTAGCGCACTAATCAATATTGGCCAATTTCAGGCTCAACCATGGTACTCAGACTACAATTTATAATTATAGCACCAATACAGAACATAACCCAGACAATGGGGATGTACAAGCCAGTGCATTTCTTCATCCTGGTCTCAAGCCCAGATAAATGAAAATGCTAGTGTCTACATGAGGAAGGGCATGCTGACAATGCAGATTTCCATACCAGATAACTCGAGGCCTGGGTTAACAAATACCACCACCAGTACCGTTAACAAACAGGGTGCTAGTGGAAAATGGGCTACTTACTGTAGGCCGAAGAAGACCAAGAGGGGGAAGGCATGCCCAAAGGCAAGAAGAGAGGAGAAAGGTTAGGAGTGTGGAAGTGTGGGTAGGAATTTTGAATGTTGGCAGTATGACTGGTAAAGGAAGAGAGCTAGGTGATATGATGGAGAGAAGGAAGGCTGCCATATTGTGCGTGCAAGAGCCCAGATAGAAGGGGAGTAAGGCCAGGTGAATCAGAGGTGGGTTCAAATTGTTCTACTATGGTGTGGATGGGAGGAGAATTGGGGTAGTGGTTATGCTGAGGGAACAGTATGCCAAGAGTGTTTTGGAGGTGAAAAGTGTGTCAGACAGAGTGATGTTTATGAAGTTGGAAACTGATAATGCGACAATGAATGTTGTTAGTGTATATGCTCCACAAGTTGGGTGTGAGATGGATGAGAAAGAAAAATTTTAGAGTGAGTTGGATGAAGTGATAAGAGAGTGGTGATTGGAGCTTATTTCAATGGGTATGCTGGTGAAAGGAACAGGTAAACAGCTTCAAGTATCTGGGAGGGGTGGTTAGGAAGGGTAGTCTAAATGAAGAGGTCAAAGCTAGAAACAGGGGTTGCAGCCAACTGGCATAAAGTATCAGGTGTAGTCTATGATAAAAGAATGCCAAAGAAGCTGAAAAGTAAGGTGTACAAGACAGTGGTGCCACCAGCACTACTGTATGGTACAGAAACCTGGGCAGTAAAGGCAGAACAGTTGATGAAGCTACAGATGATGGAAATTAAGTGCATGAGAAAGGTGGTAGAATGCACACTGTGGGACAGACGAAGTAATAAGGACATAAGAGCAGAAGCCAAAGTAGCTCCATTTGCAGAAAAATCACAGAGAACAGATTACGGTGGTTTGGACACACATATAGAAAAGAAGAAGACAATCTGATGAGGAAGATTTGGGACAGACAGGAAGAAGGTAAGAGGAAGCGAGGACGTCCAGCAAAGAGGTGGATGGATTGTGTGTAAGATCATCTGTGACAGTCAGGCATGAGTGGTGAAGAAGGCAGGAGTGTGGCACTGAATTGGCGACAGTTAACATGATACCCATGTAGAAAAAAAAATGGGAAAAAGGGGCTGATGATGATGTTGGTGAAGGGAACATTGGGGATAAGGAAGTGATGGGTGGGTATGGTGTTAAGGAGAAGAACGCAGA
Source organism: Protopterus annectens (assembly GCF_019279795.1). Lineage (NCBI taxonomy): Eukaryota > Metazoa > Chordata > Ceratodontiformes > Protopteridae > Protopterus > Protopterus annectens. Next base: position 304,847,266 of record NC_056727.1, read on the forward strand.
TGGTCAAATGGTGAAAAGGGTGAACATGGCTGTGGTGAATACATACTTTAAGAAAAGAGAGGAGCATAGGGTGACGTACAAGAGTGGAGAAAGATGCACATAGGTGGATTATATCCTATGCAGTAGGGCCAGTCTGAAGGAGACTGGAGACTGTAAAGCGGTAACAAGGGAAAGCGTAGTTAGGCAGCATAGGATGGTGGTCTGTAGGATGACATTGGCGGAGGAGAGTGAGTGTAGTGCCAAGGATCAAATGGTGGAAGTTGAAAAATGATGACTGTGTGATGGAGTTCAGGGAAGAGTTAAGCCAGGCACTGGGTGGCAGTGAAGAGTTACCGAATAGCTGGGTAACTACAGCAGAGCTGGTAATGAAGACAGCTAGAAGGGCGCTTCTTGTGACATCTGGACAGAAGAAAGAGGAAAAGGAGACCTGGTGGTGGAATGAGGAAGTACAGCAGAGTATACAGAGAACGAGGTTGGTGAAGAAGAAGCGGGATTATCAAAGAGATGAAAAAAATAGACAGAATTACAAGGAGATGAGGCGTTTGGTAAAGACAAAGGTGTTGAAGTCTAAGCATAAGGCGTTGTATGAAAGGTTGGACACTAAGGAGGGAGAAAAGGACCTGTACTGATAGACTAGACAGAGGGCATGAGCAAGGAAAATGTGTAGCAGGTAAAGGTGATAATGGATAATGAGGGAAATGTACTCACAAGCAAGGAGAGTGTGTTGAGAAGATGGAAAGGGTACTTTGAGGAGGTGATGAATGAAGAGAATGAGAGAGAGTGAGAAGTTTGGATGATGTGGGGATAGTGAATCAGGAAGTACAACGGATTATCAAGGAGGAAGTAAGGACAGCTATGAAGACGGTGAAGAATGGAAAGCCTGTTGGTCCAGATGACATACCTGTAGAAGCATGGAGGTGTGTACGAGAAATGGCAGTCAAGTTTTTAACCAGATTCTTTAATGAAATCTTGGAAAGTGAGAGAATGTCTGAGGAGTGGAGAAGTGTTTTGGTACCTATTTGTAAGAGTAATGGTGATGTGCACAGCTGTAGTAACTACAGAGGGATAAAACTGATCAGTCACAGCATGAAGTTATGGGAAAGAATAGTGGAAGCTAGGTTAAGAAGGGAAGTGATGCTTAGTGATCAGCAGTATGGTTTCTTGTCAGAAAAGAGCACTACAGATGCAATATTTGCTCTGAGGATGTTGATGGACACGTATAGAGAAGGTCAGAAGGAGTTGCATTGTGTCTTTGTGGACTTAGAGAAAGCATATGACAGGGTGCCTAGAGAGGAGCTGTGATATTGTATGAAGAAGTCAGGAGTGGCAGAGAAGTATGTAAGAGTGGTAAAGGATATGTACAAGGGTAGTGTGACAGTGGTGAGGCTGTGGTAGGAGTGATGGATACGTTCAAGATGGAGGTGTGATTACATCAAGGATCAGCTCTGAGCCCTTTCTTATTTGCAATGGTGATGGACAGGTTGACAGACAAAATCAGACAGGAGTCCCCATGGACTATGATGTTTGCGGATGATATTGTGATCTATAGCGAGAGTAGGGAACAGGTTAAGGAGACCCTGGAGAAGTGGAGATATGTTCTAGAGAGGAGAGAAATGAAGGTCAACAGGACTAAGACAGAATATATGTGTGTGAATGACAGGGAGGGTAGAGGAGTGATGAGGATTGTAGGGAGTAGAGTTGGCAAAGGTGGATGAGTTTAAGTACTTGGGATCAACAGTTCAGAGTAACAGTGAGTGTGGAAGAAAGGAGAGTGCAAGCAGGGTTGAGAACAGTGTCAGGTGCGATTTGTGACATATGGGTAAAAGTAAGAGTGAAAGGGAAGGTCTACAAGAGGGTAGTGAGACCAGCTATGTTATAAGGGTTGGAGATGGTGGCACTGATGAAAGTTCAGAAATTAGAGCTGGAGGTGGCAGAGTTAAAGATGTTAAAAACTGAGTTGGGTGTGACAAGCATGGACAGGATTAGGTGTCAGTATATTAGACCTCAGGATGGACAGTTTTGAAACAAAGCCAGAGAGGCGAGATTACGTTAGTTTGGACATATGCTGAGCAGGGATGCTGGGTATATTAGGAGAATGATGCTAAGGATGGAGCTGCCAGGTAAGAGAAAAGAGGAAGGCCTAAAAAGAGGATTATGGATGGTGGTGAGAGAAGACATGCAGGTGGTTGGTGTGACAGAGCAAGATGCCGTGGACGGGAAAAAAATGTAAATATATGCCCTGCTGTGGCGATCCCAAATGGAAGCAGCTGAAAGAAGAAGCACCACCACCAATACAGAACATGCCACCTTTTTACTTGCAGTGAATAGACAAGTCTGCATTGGCCACATTTTAGGGCATGTCTAATAACTGCCCAATACAAGTCAGTATTGCCACATAAAAACGACCATACAGCACCAGCTACACACAGTTAGTCTTAATTCTGAAAACTCGCTCACTTGTAGAGAAACTACTGAGTACTAGTTCAATGATGCATTGTAGTAACAAATTTAACATTAGTATTTCATTTGACTGCGTTCATTTATGAAACAGTTACTTAAATAAGAAGTCACTGGTAAACCTGAGAACAACAGACATTTCAGAAGGTAAAACAGACTCCATCCATCATGATGTTAATTACCACACCACAGCCCTGGCCATCTTGGATAACATCAGTGACTGATTACACAATGGGTGAACATTTACACTGCTCCTACAGTAGAAAAATAATGTCAAACCCAAGATATGCATTAACAGTCATATCCTGCTGTTGGGACTTCCACGACTAATAGCTGACTAAAGTAGTAAAGAAGTTGAAAGGTTTCTCAACCTGTTGAAAGGTGAGCAAACATGGTGGGACTAAACTGCATAGTCATATAAGCTGTGGTACAACATCAGCACATCCCTCTGCCTTTGGTCTAATATCGGTTCCCTCTCACATCTAGTCACGGTTTATTATGGCATGTATGTGTACTGTCCTATGTGCTTCATATTTAAGCATTCTAGCTGTCTCTCTTACTTGATGGCATGCTGTGGCCAAAATAATGAAATTCTGGTGGGAAGAGTAAGTCATCTACACTTGGCCTGACAGTAACATACAACACATTATATAATCCTACATAATTCCTTTTCTTCATGCATCATCAAGACCATCTATAGACCCTTTCTTTCGGCCAAGAATTGGGCAAATGGCAATGGTAAATTACTCCTGGAATTACTCTTTTAGTATCTGGCCCCTGGTGTAAGCCTGCTTCATAGAAAGATCTTAGTCCAACATAAGTTACTTACATCAACATCACATCTTTTGGATTTAGGTCACACATAAACTGGAATATGTTACTTACACTCATATATCTGTGTGTGTGTGTGTGTGTGTGTGTGTGTGTGTGTGTGTGTGTGTGTGTGTGTATGTGTGTATGTGTACACACAGACACACACACACCAACACAAACAAACAGTAGATGTGGGGTATGTTGTGAAGACTGGGTGACGATAGGTGAAGGCTGCCAGCCTAGCCAGATAAAATTTTGGAGATAATTCTGTCATCTGTAAATATTAATGTAAACTGCAGGCTTGTTGCCTTAAATAGTAAAAATAGTGTTACATGTGGAACTGCAAAAATGTAACAACAGTGCACTCTGCTGACCAAGTAAAGCATGTTGTGACCCTTTGATGTAAACACAGCTCCGGCTGGTCTAGATGAAGGAATTCTTGCTACTGTTTTAAAGCCAGAGTTAATGGCCAGAATTTGCATGCATAAATGTCCTTAATAGCTTTGCTTCCTGACCTGGTGTGTGCTTACTAAAGAATGTAGCCTGTTAGCCGGGGAACCCCAGGAAAGTGTGAAGAATGACGTAATGTGAATCAGGACTGCAATATCAATTTAAACAGAGAGTAAGCATTTTTGTCTTGACCATCCAACTCAGCACTGCCTTTGCTCTATATGTAAGTTTATCTTAGATTTGTGTTTTCTCTTAGAAATAGCTAGAAACTAGAAAGATTAGACTAAATGATTTTTCTGTGATGACAGAACTGTACTACTGAATTATTTTAAGTATTTCTCTGTGATCTTTGAACTTTTGACTAGCACTGTGTAGTAAGAAGTATTGTCTTGTGTTTTTAGTATTTACTATTAAATATTTTAAACCTTTCAACTGTGGCTGTTTTGTGTAGAGTTAATTTAAGTTCTAGAGTACATTGCATGTATATAGTGATTACTGTTCAAGTCACTCTAAATAAGCCTTGCTGTTCCGTCGCCTTTGGATAATAATATTGCACATTAATAACTGGGAACCCTTTTAAGGGCCTTTGGTTAGCTGATAAATATTAGCTGAGCAGTGGCAGTGATTTCTACCGTATAGTCTGGGAAAAAGGGGCACAGGTGGAGAGCCTTCCCCAGGAGTGTCTGTGTGGTTATATAAAACTCTTATCTCAAAGTGAGTGTGTGTGTGTGTGTGTGTAAGCTACTTGGGCAGGGACATGAAGCACTGGTTGGACAGAGATGGTGCTGCAGGTTTTAGCTTGCCCAGCTGGCTGAGATCTGGACCCTATAGCTGTGCCAGTAGGGAGTTTTATTGGGGACCTGGACAGCAAGGGAGCGACCGGCACCGGAATGACTGTGATTTCCGCGTGCTCTTAAGGAAAATTGCACTTTACTGTGTGTATTTGTTATCCTTTCCTCCTTTATGAGACACCCCTCACTGGTGTTAGTGGTGAGGATTGAGGCTCCTTGATTGCTGGGCCAGGGCACGGGCGTCACATATGTACTTCCCCATATGGGGGTATAAGAAGGACTTGCACCCCTGTAAAAGCAATTGCTAAAATACATAAAACAGTAATCTATAGGCACTGGCAAATCCACATGAAAAACGACATGGTACTTAAAATACTGGAAATGGCATAGTACAAGAATTATCAGTATTTTTCTTTATCTTTAAAAGGGAGACTAACAGAATGTTTTTGCTTGTGCACCAGAGAGTAAGAAAATTAGTAAGGAAAATACTTGCATTTCTCATACAATACTGCATTAAATTCATTGGGGACAGTGTAAGCAACATTGCTTTAAAGGTGTCTGAACTTATATGCCCTATAATCTGATATATAAAATACAAACATATATACTTCTTTGAAAATATATATGTGTATATATATATATATATATATATATATATATATATATATATATATACATACACACACACACACACATATATATATATATATATATATATATACACACACACACACATATATATATATGCATATACACAACATATATAAATGCACACAGACATACATACACACACATATATATATATATATATATATATATATTTATAAACATATATATTTAAATGTATACACACACGGGGGAATGCAGATGGAGATACAAACATGGACATGAATATCTACAATCGTATTTCTGGAAATGAACAGAGGAACCAGAATGCAAAGGGGGGGGGGATACATAAGCATGCAGACATAAGAAGAACAAGTCAACTCCAGAAAGGCTATGATTAGAGAAAAGGACTGAACCCAGGACAATCTAAAAGATAACTTTTTCATAAAAATATAGAAATATATTTTTTTACATAAAGACATTGTCCTTTGCTGTAGTTAGAAGAAGACAAAATCAGTCACCCAAGCTCGAAATTATATCTTTAATTGATTTTTTTGAAGGTGAACTTTGAAAACTGCTGAGAAAAGACTTCAAAGATGTGGAAGAAAGCAATAACTGCCTGCACAGCTCCAGCTTCCACCAAGCTTCTTATTGACTGCTGACTGATAGGACAGACTGATTTTAAAATCACTTACTAAAGGATTAAGACAATTTTTTTCTGGATGTGCAGAAAATTTACTTAAAAAGGAAAAACACCCTCTCTGCTACAACAAAATGCTTAGAAAATATTTAAGCAACACTCAGGTAACAGAAAATGCAGCTTAACAGACGCACATCGTGGCTACACAACACACTGCAACGTCACATCAGATCAGATCACTCAATGTACTCGTGCTTTTAGTTCTGTATAACATCTTTTAACTACATCTCATTTCACAATTGTGTGCACTATTACAGTGTTATAACTTTTATCTCTTTTTCAAAGTTTTAACTACCTAATGTTGGCATCTTAGAAGCCTTTCAGCTAAAAATTATGCTCAAAGAACGAACCCATTAGTTCCATGTCACTACAAAACTTAAAAGGCACTGCCCCCCAATACACAATGTTCTCGGTCTCTTTGTGTGTGTGTGTGTGTGTGTGTGTGTGTGTGTGTGTGTGTGTGTGTGTACACACACACACACACATACCTAAACAACAAAGAGAACTATTGCAGATTATATAAAGGACAATACAGCAGACAGTACACATTCTTTAAAGTTAATATAGTTACTGTTCTTGTCAAATTCATGAATCATAAACTTTCTCTGAACCTTGGCACATCACAGACAATCGCCTCTGTTTGCTAAATTTGTGTCTCTGTTAACCAGGTAAGCGCACTAGACACATTTTTCAGAGGGTGACTCAGAAGCACTCATTAAAAGATTTGGTCTGAGTCTCACAGTGGATATGGAAACAGAGGTAATCAAACCCAAGACTACACAGTATGAAACTCGTAAACAAATCATAGGCCAGACCGTCAGAGCCACACTGCCACAGCTGTTTTCCTCAGTGCTGTAGCTAATTCAGATAAACATACCCAAATGCTGCTTTGCAAAAACAGTTACTGCTCTGCCTTTTAAAAACAATTCCGTTTTTTTTTTTGCTCTCTTGGCAGTCTTCAACTAAATCTTGTTTTAGAGAAATAATATAACATTTTGTTTTAACTCACTCAAGCCTATTGTGCCTTTTAGTATACTTAAAGTTCACACCTATAATTCCTTATGGTGTCTTGAACTTTGAGTCTGGTTTTGTATCCTAAGTGACTTACCAACTAATAATAGGCAATATTAGAAAGTGCAAGGGGTTAAGAACAAAATGGCATCAAAACTGTTAATTTAGGATGTCCCACAGCAGAGAAATTAATCACTGTTCATCGCTTCTTATTCATATTTTCATAACTGAGAACCCTACTTGTTACTGAGGGGCATGGTGTGATATGCCATGCTGGGAGACAGGAAAAGTCATTACTGATGTCCATTTATATCACACGATACTTATACTATTTAAGCCTTGTTGTGCTTCTCTTTCTTAGCACACAAAAATGTTTTCTGTTGGTCATTCCTGACTGTTCTGCTGATAGTTACTAACTGCCAATCTACAGTTTGCTGAACTTTCTCTCTCTCTAGCTCAGCAGTTCAGTGTTTAAATGCATACCTCTCTCAGCTTTTTCTTGTTCTGTTTTTATGTAGTATGATTTAGTCGTGTTATTTCTTTTATAATTCTTAACTCCCTACTACTTTCATATCTTTGCCAGTGTGCTTTCTTTCTACTGAATTGATCTCTATGCTTTTCAACAAGGGTAAAGATGCAACTTAAAGCCATGGAGGTCACATAATGGTATGAAGGACAAAGCTTAAGAACATTATAAAAATAAAGCAGTACCTACAGTAAGTTTGCAATCATTCTAACTCTTGCTAGCTAGAGTTAATCCATCTATTAACATGGTCTGCTGAATTACACTAATATGCACTTAACTGTGGGGCTATCCCTGGATCTGTGCTGAAGGTGGAACACGCTTGTTGACTCCAGTGAAAATACCCAGTTAATGTACTTAAAACAAACACAATGTAAACTTCAAAAATTAAACCCAGGCAAACCGTCAATGCTGACTGCCAGAATTCTCTTAACACCTGAAGTTCATCTGCCTATTGCTTTCAATTATTCAGAGGTTCAAAGATCTGACCATCAAGTGTATAACCTACTGGTCTTTCTGAAATATAAAAGAATAGCCAATTAACCCATATATTCTTGAGAGGAAACCAGAGTACCTGAAAAAACTCTTACCCCAGAGAGAACACACAAACTCCAAACTCCAGTGATACAATAAAAATAAGTCAGAAATAAACCCTGTATCCTGGAGCAATAAGACAGAATACTTAATCACAGAGCTATTATGTTATCAGCATTTGCTCAGTTATCAGCTTTTTAGAACCAATGCTATAAAGCAGGTCTACTGGTGCAGAGACATGGAATCTGTCTGTGCTGCCTACAATCTAAATTCGATTAATAAAGCAAATGACATAGCATTAGTTGTGAAGAGGAGAGGATTGAGTGGCTGTGGCCATGTCTCCTCTCTTAGAGAGAACTGTCCCATGATGAAGAAAAGGAGTACAGTAAGGCACAAGCATGGTATGTGTATACTAGGGTACCCAAATATGCCTACAGCAGGCACAGAGGGATAAAACCTTAACCATGCTGCAGGGGACCCAAGAGCAAGTAGCGACTCACGTACCTGTACAAGCTAGCCACAGAGGAAGGGAGTGAGAGACTTTTTCCATCTTGTCCATCCCAGGGTGAAGAGAAGAGGCTCTGGCTCATCACAAGGGTAACACCCAGCAGGAGGAAAAAGGGTTATCCAATGTTCAAGAAGCCAAGCCCACTCTCTCATGGTGCTTAACACCAGTAAAGCTAAGTGGAATTCAGCATGTGGAGACACCTCTCTTTAGCAGACAGCGATAGTTGGATAAGAGAAGGCAGGCAGAGTGAGTTCCCAAAGGGGAGATGGTAGGTCACCCCCAGGACCAACAAGCGGGCCTGCTCCCTATCATCCATCTCTTATCAAGGAACAGAATGTGTGACTGGGATTTCCGAGTGTGGATGAATGGGATAGCAGGGTTCTCACTCAGCCTAGGAATGCCTGGCTCCCATTTCCTTGAGATGAATGGGTTAACTAGATGTCAGTAGTACAGCCATCTGGCAAAGTCCTGAACACGGTGCAAAAAAAAAAAAAAGTCTACATCAGTGTCATTCATGACAACTTGTATACACCACCCTGTGACATTACTGTAAACTAACACAAGGTAGCAGCATACGTACAACTTGTCATCACCCTCACCAGGATGGATTGATGCGTTAGAAAAGTACGGGCACATCATAAGAAAAACAACCGATTCCTGACGTGAGTGGAGGAAAGAGGTGGTGACAAAAACTCGACTAAGTTACTGACCCGTATTTTAAATTTTAAGTTATTCCTATAGTCCAAAAACATGCCACAAACAAACTAGCCGTCATCTATATCACCCATACATGAACATACTGTGTGTGTGTGTGTGTGTGTGTATGTGCATCCTTTTTTGGGCTAGAGTTATAGTAAAGCTTAATCTGATTGTCTTAGATCAAACGATTGCCAGGATACACTCTAGCTTTCCTAAGACACTTCACTTGATGAAGTGGGTTATCAAATAAAAAATTATTTATTCACATTTATACTTTACCAAATATAAGCCCATAACAACAAACATTGCAAGACTAAAAAAAGGCAGTCCAAAAGTACATAAATGAGGGCTGAGCAATGACTGCACCTGTAGTTACTACCACTGAATTTGTTGACAAAAGGTATATAAATGTAACGTATATCTATATCTGTAGATAAATACAGATATAGACACACATACACAGTGTGTGTGTATATATACATATATATATATATATATATATATATATACATATATATATATACATATATATATATACATATATATATATATATATATATATATACACACACACACACACACACACACACACAGACATTTTAACAAGCATCTATGGTAATTAAATCAATGGTGAACATCAATACAGATAATTATCTTTGCATCTTTAAGGCTGTGAACAGGGGGTTAAGGCTGTGAACTATACAAACCCTGTGATTGTTATTGTGTCTTTCAGCTTTTCCTGGTTAGGGATCGCCACAGTGGAACTCCGGTCCTCTAATGATTGGCAGTAGATTTTTATTTGCCAAGTTGCCAGCCCTGATGCACAACCTTCAAACGAAGGTACGCCAATTCTCGCATGTCTTCACACAGAAGACGCTCTAGCTGAGAATCGAACAGGACAATGTCTTACTGTGAGGCGACAACGCTACCGCAGCACCACCACCGCGGTACAGGGTTTTATTTCTTCAGCCGTCATTTGCCTTGTGTGTGACCTTGAGCAAGTCAACTGAACAGAGATTGCTTCAACATGGCCCTTGAAAAGGGACTGTATGTCCAGTGGGCCTACCTGGGTAGCAAAGGGGTGGTATTATTTATTATCATTAATATCACAAATATATATAAAAAAAAGACACAGAATATTAAATGGACAACAGAATGGCAAAACCTTATCTGTTCGCATATGCAGAGATACATATGAACGAGTAAACATTGGAATACAGCTGTCTGTTTTTTATTCCTGGGATAATGGGGCATCAGTATCTGATTCCATGACCCTCGAAACACAGTCTGTGAAACGGTAAATGTTGAGTAGTGCTACAGGTAGGGTTAGGCGGCCATCTCAAAAGCATATGTTGAAGAAGATGTGTAGAGTTCTAATGAAACAGAAGCATTATGTTACAAAATAACAATTACAAAAGGGGAGGGGAAGCAACACAATGACTGGAAAAGACCCCCAATGTTAAGGCAGAGGAAGATATTAACAATGGGGGCACCCTGACTAAACCCCACCAAAGGAAATGATACAAAATTTTCTGGAAAAGGCATATCTGATTTCTTTTTCAGTAGTAGCCTCTACCCTGCATTTATGACCTCATTTTACAGTCTCATTTAGCCAGTACAAGAAAATACCGTGTCAAAGTAGCTGGAGTCTCTCAAGTTAAGCCTCATGGCCAAATGCAGTGAGAGAGAAAAATCGCAATAAAAAATGAAAGAAAGAACATACAATACATTTTAATAACAAAATGAAAGCCTGCTGCCAAAGCTTCATGGTTCATCAGGTCATCTTTATACAGTAGCATTTCAAAGCTTTGTCTCTGTGAGCAAGTGGGATAAAAATACACAGCTAAGCAGAGATCAATGCATGAAAGACATTCACACTCCTTTTGAAAAATAGTGTAATATGAAGGAATGGTCCAGTAATGCAGAACATTTCAGTTCTTCAAGATGCTTACACAGCCAGCCTGGGACTCAACTTCAGAGAAAACAATTTGATGAAATGCAAGCACTGGGTTGCCCAGCTGGGCAGGTCATTTGCAGCAAAGGTTCTGGGATAAAAGTTCTGAGCAGTGCATCATAAGACTTCATCTGCATAAACAAAACACAACAGAACAAATATGCATTTCCAAAGCATGGCATGGTAGAACAGCACTAATGCACATTTCAACATGCAACACAGTGCAACAGTACATGATAAACAGAATATAAACAGTGAGTCCAAAAGCTCAGATAAGATAAAAATTAATTAAATCTGTCAAACTTAGGTACAGCAACAAAAAGGTAGCGTTAATAAGTGCTCCACAGAAATAAAAGAAAATGAGGAAGTAGAAAAAGGTGAGGAAGACGGAAAAGATGGGAATAAGAATGACTGAATAAGAAGGGTTAAGACTGACATGAGGAGGCAAAGCAGGGAAAAAAATAATGTAAACAAACTATAGTAACAAACAGCAGATTAGTGGTGGCAGTGTGAAGAGATCAGCGGCATAAGCAAACCATCTTGCAGACAGATAACTATGGCTGGGCAGCCTTGTACTGGCCATAAGACTACTGAACTATACAAGGAGGGCTAGCACACTTGGATTTACTAAGATAATATACGCCACATGTACTGTTAATTCTTCTTTCTGCTTTGTACAACTCAATTAGCTGAAAGACTGGCATAAATTATTATGTGTCCTACAGAAACACTATAAAACAGGCCTTGAAGAGATTTAAGAGCTGCTTGGTTCAGTTAATGAGTTAATTTCACTAACTGTTGGAAACACGACTCACTCTATGTCAACAACAACTTATTTTTCCCACTCCTTACTCTCACGTCCCAGTGGTTGTTTTGATTTGTGCTATGCATTCTACACTTCATATTGCAGAATTAAAGAAGAGTGTCCTCTGCAAGTGATTCAAGGGTCGAATCCGCAGTACTGGGTGGGAAAAATGAGAGCTACAGAGACAGTAAGCAAGCTAAAGGAGGAGAAAACCCAAAATGATAGATAGCAAGCATCTGTCAACAGAATACTGGTTTGCACTGGGATTGTACTGTAGTATTATTACTGGTTAATAACTGCAGTAGTGGTGCTGCGGTAGCGTTGTCGCCTCACAGTTAGACGTTGTCCTGTTCAATTCTCAGCTAGAGCATCTTCTGTGTGGAGACATGCGTGAATGGGCGTACCTTCGTTGAAGGTTGTGCGTCAGGTCCGGCAACTCGGCACGTAAAAATCTACTGCCAATCATTAGCGGACTGGAGTTCCGCTGTGGCGACCCCTAACCATAAAAAGCCGAAAGACCCAACATTATTACTGATTAACAATGTGTGGTCTACATCATTTGGAAGTGAGAGGTAGAACTTAAGTAGAAATGTAGATAGTAATCCTTTGCGTCCAAGTTTGTACAACTGAAGTGCAACACATTAAACCATTTAATACTACCAGGTGATACTCAGCTCTCTGCAGCTGCAGCCCACTGGATTAATTTATGTTAGATCACATTATGCTCTAGTTACTGCAGCTGAATTTGTCAAGCACTGGGATTTAGTTTAATACTATCATGAGATGGTCTAAGTTATACACCTGAAGACCAGATGCCTATGGAATAAGTAATAAAGAAATACTCTGGCTTCCTTTAAGGCTAGTCTTGATGACTGGACGGGCAGACACAAATTTCCACCAGAGTTATCATGTACTGCCATGCTCAAATTTGGGAGGTGAGCATTAGTAAGTACTTAAAAAGGGTAACAAGTACTTTAAATTTTGTCTGATTAAAAGTGTATATATTGCTACAGGTCTCAGTTCCTGTGGTTGCCTAATAAGTTCCTATGTCCCTATGATATCCTCGTGTACATGCCTGACTTTTCCACACTAGATCGACTTTAATATGATCATAAAATTCTCTATCCTACTTGACAGAACAGTACTGCACTGAATTTACACCGACTGAGGATGTCATAGGTTGCACAACTCATCTGTTTCATGCATTAGGTTCACTGTACCAATGCTGTGGGTCACTCTACATTGCAGATTTCAGCAACACTGGATTCGCTTTATAAATTACAAGAATCAGATTTGTTCCAGTACTGGCATGGTATGCTTTAGGCTACACAACTTCTTTTGCAGAATTTTAAATCAGTTTAATACTGACCTAGGATACTGTATGCTGTATGGATGGATAGCACTGTATTCACTTTATTACTGGTTGACATGACACAGGCTGACTCTCTTCAGAATGTCAAAGTCAGATTAATAGTGGCAGGGGATGCTCTCTGCGACACATCTGAATGGCAATTATTTCAGCTTACTATTGGCAAAAGATGTTATAGGTTGCTGGGCTGATTAGTTTTACTACTGCCGTGGGATGATATACACTGCACAGCTCAAAAGCACAGTCTTGCAAAACTAATACCCAGATCTGTTCAAACTGGTGGTCAAGGTCACCACATACACAAATGCTGTAGATATAGCCAACCTACTGGGTGACAGATTCAGCAAAAACTTCACCGATCTGTCCCTCGCATCAGTAAATCAAGACATCCCCGGTACCTGCCCTCTCCCCCTATCTCTAGTGAACAGGTCATCACTGCCCTCTCAAAGGCAAAAAAAATACAGCCTCCATGGGACCCAATAACATCCCAGGCTGCATCCTACATGAACTTGGGCATGAACTTGCAGCACCATTAGGCACCCTATTCAACCAAAGACTGAGTACTGGCTTTGTCCCAGCAGAGTGGAGGACAGCCACTGTCATCCTTTTACGCAAAGATGGAGCATCCATCGATCCGGGAAATTCTAGTCCCATCAGCCAAACTAGCTTGTTCTGCAAAGCCATGGAATGGATTATCATGAACCTCATTATCAGGGACATTGGGGTAGAGTGTTTGGAGGTTGCCACACAGTTTGGCTTTGTCAAGGGGAGTTCATGTCTGTTAAATCTGGTCGACTTCTTTGAGACAGTCACCAAAGCATTGGACGAGGGGAAGATGGTGCACGTCATCTACATTGACCTGGCCAAAGCCTTTGATACTATTCCCCACTCAAGCATAATAGATAAACTCTCTCAACTAGGCATCAATCCATATGCTATCAGATGGGTAGCAAACTGGCTAAATGATAGAACCCACCTAATCAAAATGGGGGAAGCCACCTCAAGCACTAAACCCCATAATGAGTGAGGTACCACAGGGAACGCTCATGGGGCCTCTGTTATTCAGGATATACTTCTCTGAGGTGCAGGCCAAAACCAGTGGGCTATGGCTGACCAAGTTCGCAGATGACTGCATCCTGGCTGTGGTCATCAATTCCCCAAGTGATGTGGACCTCCTTCAAGAGGGTATCACCCAAACAACTGACTGGTGCCAGAAACATGGTCTCAAACTGAATGCCAAAAAATGCATCATCACCCCCTTTGGGGAGAGTGAGGTCCCCACATATTATCACATAAATAACATCCTAAGCATGCAATCAGTCATGAGGGATTTGGACACCCAGGTTGACAGCAACCTGAACTTTGACCACCACGTTGCTTCTGTTGTAAGGAAAGCTTTCTACATGGCCAACCTCATAAGTAAAAGTATCTCATCCAGGGCAACGGAGGTCATAACATCCCTGTAGTCTTCCTTTATAAGGCCAATTACTGAGTACAATACCCCTTTGGCATGTACAGCATAAAGCACATGCAGCAGCTGGACAGACCACAGAGGTTCCTCACCGGAGGAATCCAGGGCCTCAAACATCTACCCTACACTGATAGGCTAAAAGTCCTGCCCCTCTACTCAGTTTCATACAGACTCCTCAGAGGTGACCTCTGTTTGGCATACAAAATGATCTCAGACCCCGTCTTGATGGGACTGCTGCATATCCACAAGCCAAGCTCCACCCAAGTAACCTGCATGCGCAACCTCAACCTGGTCTGTGACATGAACAGGACTTGTTAGTGAGACAGATTGGTGTCCCAGAGACTCCACCGTCTGTGGAATAGATTCCCTTCCCCACGTCAAGCAAAATACCTCATTATCACTTTTCAAGTGCAACCTGGATAACTGGATGGGAAACAGAAAACACACCCCCTGGGATTCCACCTGTGTCCCTGCTGGACACGGGCTTTGGGTGCAGACTTGTCTAAACATGGGCTAAACTATTGGCTAGGCTTATAAGAGCCTCAGGGCCAATAGCCTTGTAACTTCTTTTGATCCTATGAAAACACTACATTTACAACAAAACAAATTGGAGGATTTCTAGCATGGTGGCAAGCCAGTGAAAAGTTCCTCCTTGAAACTCCTGAATTCTATCTTCGTTGACTTTGTATATTTAAAAACACTATAAAGATGAATTACTTACCCATTCCACATCCTCTTTTGTGTTTATGGCTAAGGGTAAACACACTGGTTGGAAACAGAGAGGACATTACATAACTGCTGCTGTCTGTAAGTTAAAGCAGAGCCAGATAGTTTTGCCAGAGTTATGCCAATAAATTATAATAGTGGAAGAAAAGCAAACTTCTTTTAATAAACCAATTATCATATAAATTCTTATCTCCTTGAATTGAAGAACCCATTTGACAACAATACAAGATCTTGCTGGTCTCTCAGAAAGTTAAACTCAAACAGGTAGACAGGACACAGCAACCAGTATCTATATTTGCAGGAACTAGAAATGCATAATGAGTATTCAGTGAAACAAAAGCAGTTATTCCTACTACAAGTGGATGATCTGAAGAAGAGGTTAGCACATTCAAATTTGAGGATTTACTGTATAGTGGTAAACATGGAGTGGAAGGATATTGTGCCTTTTTTTTTTTTGCAAACCTGGTTACTAGTATTGTTGCATAAAGACGTCAAGGAGCTGCAAATTCAAGGAGGCCACTGAGCATTAGCAGCAAAACCTCGTGAGCATACATAGTCTGTATGATACCTCTTTGCCACTGTTTTATCTCCAGTTTTTTATCTGCCTCTGATGTGCAGTGACAGATCTGCCTGTTGTACACTTAACCCCATTTTATGTTTGAATCACATAAGTGAATGGATAATAGCAGCTCTCATTTGGGACTTGAAACTAAGATCTCCAGCATCCTGTGCTGGTGTCACTGCCACTAAACCAACAGGGGCCTCTGGGCAGATAAATTGTTGAGTTTTCCTTTTAGAGCCGTATTCGTTCAGCAAGGAAATCCGCAGCATAGTGATTAAGGTCAAATTACATGCACGCGCGTGCACACACACACATACACACACACACAAAGCCCTCTGCTTAGGCTTTGTCCAAATAATTTTAATTTAAAAAATTCTATACCTCTGGAATTGCCTCTCATAGTCCATTCATCCACAATTACAAATCATATGTTTATATGTATGCATAGGATCATAGGTGGTTACTAGGCTATCAACCCGGAGATCACTTCAAGCGAAGCCGTTTCATCCCAATGTAATACCATACATAGATCCTCATACCCAGGATTGTACTTAGTAATGACTGCTCATGTCCAGCAGGGATGCAGTTTATTTCATTTGTAGCATAAGACTGTAGGTCAATGGGTGTGTAATAGCAAAAGGGTAGTTTTACTTCTTGTTTTAAATCCTTTTTCTATTTTTCATTTTTCTCATTACCAATACTATGAACTGAGGGTAGTTAATGTTATAAAGTCGTCTAGCAGACAGTTATATACTTGGCAAAAGTATCTGTTCGTTGGACCTGGTAGACAGAATGGCAGCAAGCCAGTAACAGTAACCCAGAAAATAGTGAAGCATCAGTGCATTTAACTAAAAGAACATTTATATTAGGGACAGGAGCAAGTCATGGAAAAACGCTCATGAAAATAATCACTCCAGCAGATACAACACCCCATAAGAAGCATTTCAAATATTTTCATTACTGAAATACAACATTCAATTATTTTGCATCATTATTATTCCTAAATTAAAACCAAAACAATATACAAGTATTAATGTCATAATGCAGTGCAAAACTTTATTAGAATGCTTATATAAGAATACCTGAATTCTTGATAAATAACATAACATTTGTGTTTGGATGTATAAATGAAAGTTTCACAGGAATTCTCCTGATGTGAATACAGGTTCAAGGACTCCAGCTCTCATGAATACAGGCAGATATAGGTGCTACTACTTTAAAAATGATATTTGCTGTTATTGGCGATATTCATCATGTGGTGCATTTTTTTATTTTAATTGTATTCATTTGTTAACAAGAATAGCCCACTAAATGCAAGTATTCTTTTTCAGATATGGCTTAAGAGCTCTGTCTAGTTAAGGGGTTTGCTCAGAGTTGCACAGTAGACAAATGGAGGTGAAAGGAGTCAAACCTGGTACCCTTAACTACAGGAAGTAGTTCATTGCTAGCTCAAAGCCTTAATCTTTTGTGCTAATGGGCAGACAATAATGCTTTTCTCCTCAGTCAGTTGCTCTATAGTAAACCTTAAGTATCTTGTCCTGCAGCATCATTTGGCCTGCTCTGGCTACTCATATTGTTAATACACAAAATAATTACACCCCAGCTCTCATTACACACCAACATAAGGAAATTAATCCTCTTTTGCAACAAGCACTTCAGTTACACCCAGCCACTTGTCCTGGTCATCACTAACAATGTGAAGCTCTTACAGATAATATTAAATATTTGGGGGACATGCCTAATTATTTCCTCTATCAAGACTCCCATATCAATGAGAGTAAGCAGTTACTAAGTAATGCCCTGCAATGCCTGCATAATGCAAAGGATCATCTCTTATGCAGCTCTAAAATTAATTATACCTTATGTTTGGGATTCTCTGCTCAGTGCTTTCACCCATCTAAATCATACCATCACTACTACTTTTTTGTTAGGCTGGTAATGCTCTAAGGTCAAAAGGTCAAGAGTATGAGTTCCTCCTATGCACAACTTCTGAAGCAATTAATATATTAATGCCTTCTTCTCCAAGTATGTTGGGGATACTTGGTTGATGTTCCCAGGGGGATTATATACTGCACAGTACCTAAAATTTCAAGAATAACCTACTACTGCACTCAATGAGAATGTGCTGCTGTTACAAATAGCCAACATGATACCCCCCCTTGGCATTTAATTTTGTCTGTTACAATTACCCTTCACTAATTCTCTTATTCATGTAGTCCACCGTTTCCTCTTTTTTTTTTTTTTTGCAGATGAGTCAGTTAGAACCCCTTTTCCATTCCAAAAACAGTCATTCATTTTTGTTTTTTTTTTAATTCTGTCCATATCTTTCATCATCTTAACTCAAGAAGCAGGTAGAAAGCCAAAACAATGGTGAGACGAACAATTAAAATTACTGACAGCACTTAAATATCACTACAATTCACTTAAAAAGCTAAATTTTAAAAAAGTTAAGGATTTTCTCATCAATAAGAAATATGAAACTCTAATAAGTGGTTTTATTGACTGACTGCAATCCTCAGTGACTTATCAGAAATTCAACAATTAGTTTTGGGAAAGTTCAAAAAGTGGTGGAAAATCAGGAACAGTTGAGAGGTAAAATTCTGTCACTAGTCTATCCTTGCTGCCAGTGTTATTTTGCTGTCTCCTTCACTGTTATTCTTAAATAAGTGAAATAACTGCATTTTCCTTAGAACTGCATACTGTCCAACTTGACTCTATGAAACTGTAATTTAATTTGTACAAACATTTTAAAATAAAACTGGATTTATCATATGTTATGTAGCTAAGGTGAAGTTATTTCACATGTTTTCTGGTACTATGCTATGTTAACCTTGTTAAGCTATTATGTTCACATTTTGTTCTGGAGATATTCTTCTCAGGCCAACAAGAAAAATAGACTTAACTCAGGTGGCCATACTTGATTTTATACATATATATATATATATATATATATATATATATATATATATATATGACACTTTCTGCTTTCTGTGCTGACTAGTCCCAAAATATTTTTGAAAGAAAGTATCTTTCTGCAACTCTAGTCACAGTGAATTCCAACACAGGTACGAAGGAAGTCAAACTGAAAAAACAGTAAGAAAAAAATACTCCTTGTAAAAGATTATGGGAGAATATAAGTGCATTCAGTTAGTACAGAAGAGGTAATTTATAAAGACTTCTACTGCTTGATAAAATTAATTAAACGCAATCAATACCACACTGTAGAACAGCAACAGCCCTCATATAAATGCATGGCATATCGTGCAGAAGAAGGTTTGCATAGATCCTGAGTTACTGTTCCAGTCGTGATCGCTTTAAAAGTACTCATTCACACATTAAAGCAAATGCAGGTTAAGACTTCACGACAATTAAAGATGCAATAAAAATTAAAACCATGCTTACTGAAGTAGGCTTGTGTGTGTTAAAAGCAGGACTATTCCAATAGCCTAGTCTATAACTGACACTACACCTTACATGTTAGAATAATGTGTTGTGATGAACCTAAGAAATCTGGCGGTCATTCCTGGTTTAATTCTCACAAAGGCTTCTTGTTTAGTAGGTGACCCTAAGCAAGAGATAACATTTCTTTAATACCCTCTTTGCTCCAGAAGCTACAAGCTATTTCAAAAATGCATGCATTTGAAGATTTCTGGCGCTCAGCTACAAGCCTGAATCAAAAAGAGTTTATACTCCCAGCAGTTCCTTAATATGTAAAAAACCTAGAAGATATTCTTGACAAACAGCTAGAAATGGTAGTTTTGTTTGCTGATGGATAATGATATGAAAAAAAGGACTGTGTAATTACTAGCATACGTTTACAATGCATGTGAAAAAGGCCTAAAGTTAGCAAATAAACTAAACCATACAATGCCTGTTACACAAACACCTCAATGTAATGAAATAATTTTACTGTGTAGTAGCTTGATATGTGTGTGGTAGAAATAGGTTATGTTTACATTTAAGTTTTTACATAAACTGCATGTATACACCTTTATTTTATTTTACTTTTGTTTACTGGGTTTGTCCAACAGGGTCTAGTCAAAAATCCCTTCTCAGCAGAGGTTCGGGGAGAAAAACTCCAACATATTAGATTCATTTTTAAACAGACATTCAATAATATACATGAAAAAAATTAAACAATATACATTAAATTACATTCATATGAAAGTAGAGACAACTATTATAGTATAAAAGAATCTCGTGCATTAATAGATGTTGAACACTGATTTGATGAGAGCTGATTATGTGATTAATGTTTCGAAATTCAAAGAAATGGAGATGAGGGCATGAACTAGGTAATGTAGAACATGTTAATATTATAGTGATATGTAAAGCAGGTTCATACACAATTATACATATGGCTATAATAAGGTTTACATTAGAAGTATAAAGGTGGGGAGGTGAGCTTTTTTTAAAGTATAATGGCCTTCCTTGAGAAGACAATCCTGGTGAACAAGAGACTATAAGCGGAAGTGCTGCTAAACAGTACTCAGTTAATCAAAGAAATTTTTAATTTACTACTAGCAATTCAACTGCGGTGGTGGTACTGCGGTAGCGTTGTCGCCTCATAGCAAGACGTTGTGCCGTTCGATTCTCAGCTAGAGCGTCTTCTGTGTGGAGGCATACATACGTAAATGGGGCGTGCCTTCGTTGAAGGTTGTGCGTCGTTGGGGCTGGTAACCCGGTACGTAAAAATCCACTACCAATCATTAGCGGACCGGAGTTCCGCTGTGGCGACCCCTAACCGGGAAAAAGCCGAAAGAAACAAACAAACTACTAGCAATTCAACAAGCTCATCTTTGATAACAGTCAAGGATGTGCAGAAAAATTACAGATCACACTGCAGTGACTGATAAAGTTTCTTCACTGCCGGTATGATTAGACATCTGAATTATGTAGACAGATCTTCAACTTATCAAGTCTCAAAACATTTTGATTTCCATTCCATAGTGCAAAATATCACAAAGTGTGACATTAGCCTTAACCACCACCTGTTTGCAAAAGTTCTTGCGTTTCCTCTTTATGCATAGTAAATGTATTCAGTAATAAGATGATTTTATCTTTTCAGGAAGCATTCCTAGTAGTTTACCACTTCATTTTGCCTCGGTTAACAAAGATCGTTTCCTGCTGTTTTGTTTTACAGTCAAAGAACTCACCTTTTTTAGACTGAAGTTCTACTTGTGTACATATGATAGAAACTGGATGACAATGGAGAACACTGGACCATGAGTAAGTCACTTTCAAGAATGAAGATGCCAATATTGCTTACGTCACTACCAACACCAATATAACACTTGCAAAGTTTTTTTATTAATCCACTTAAATAGTGAATGGAACATCAACAGGTATGTAACACTAATGTCTGTCATTAGAAATTGGCTGCAAGCATTGCTTATTTAACAGAAAAAACACAAATTCAGGAAGGACAAGGCAAAAATAGGAGCAAAATCATGACAATTAAAACTTAATAGAACAACATGTTTTGCATCTACATGAATTTTCTGAAGTAGGAAATTTTAATGTCTGACACTAACTGATGAATTTTCAGTGGTTTACCAGAAAATCAAACATTTTATGAGGGACAGGGCAACATATGCAAAATCAATGTCATTCTGCAAAATTGCACTGCCACAGAAATATTTTATACTAAGGACAGTGAAGGATCAAGGATCACTTAGCATCAGCTACTGACTTTTTTTTTTTACTTGCCTACTGGGTTTTTGTCTGACACGACTTTTTATAAAATGCTGTTTGTGATAACATTTGGTAGGTTACAGCGACAGTGGGCAGATGTCAAACTACACTATTCCTATAACATTCTAAGTAGTACTTAAACATACAACTGCAGTCCAGTGTTCTCTCCATTATCTCCAGAAACTGTACACTGTTTGGATCAATGAAGCCAAGACAGTTGCACATATGTAATCCAGTTACACTAGTACACTGAATGTGCTCCGTAGCAGTGATGAAAATCAATAACCTGTCAAGTTCATCTGCTTCTTTGCAAGGAAATTCCTATACATCTTTTATTTGTATTTAAAATGCAGTGTTTAGATCAACAACTCAGTAATAATGTATTAAGTTACAACTTTACATCAGGGATTTCTTTTACAAAATAAGATGTGTGCTTACGTTCTTTTGTAAGCACTTCAGTAACTTTTCTCCAGTCAAGACTTTTCAATGGATTTTTTTTTCATCTGCTTGTTTTTGCTAATCAAAGCTAAAGTTGCACAATATACAAGTGACCAAAAGGCATACGAGACATGCAGAGAAGTTTGTCGCATGCAAGTACAACTATACCTTCCCCCACCTTACTCTAGACATTAACAGGAATAACTACATAAACCTACATAACATTATATAGAGAAAAAAAACTATTATACCATTGTGGGAGCAGATAATGCATAATGATTCTGAATCCATACCTCTGTAAGACTAAATTAATGTTCTGGGTTTATATTATTTCATCGAATGGCCACATTGTTGAATGGCATTTCATTGGAAATGCTGTTCATCAAACCCCCCCACACACCCCGCTAATTATATATACCAACTCCAAGATCGCACTACAGTGGGGAAAGGGCAGATTTCCTGATCCCTACTGTAACTTGGTCTCAGTCCGAACGGTTGGACGAATGGCATTTCTAATGAAATGCTGTTTGACAATGTGGCCGTTCGATGAAATAGTAAGGACCTGAATTTTCTAACAGGAGGAAATTTCCTTTTAACTTTCACTGGAACATTCAAACCCACTGAAGCCAACCAGTTTGGAATACATGCCACTGGTTCATTTAAATTCTCAGACACTAATTTCATGTACACCTAAGCACATCAATGAAATAATTAAAAAACACTACAAGTATGGCTTGCAAGTACTACACCTGCTGCAATCAGCTACTGTAGCTCCTCAGGATAGCTCTCCCTCAAAGTCGTAACAAGTAGTGAATTAAATATAAACCTCAAACTATTACATTTTATTAAAAATATGGAAGTTAATAGTATAAATGTAACACTGCTGTTATTGGCTATTAACAAAAGCTTAACTGACCCTTCAGAGTAGGATAAGCATTAAGCATTCATGCATGTATGGTGAGCACGCTCATAACACAGACTAAGAAATAAAAACAATTGAAACTTTCTGAATTACTGCATCCTGGCTAAGTATTAGATCTCAAAGGCTTCATCCTTGGGATCCAACTTGGCCAGTCAGGAGTAAATTCAATCATAAAACCCAAGTAGTCAGGTTTTACTAATGGACACATCACATAACACATCACTACTATTTATTTATCAATATTCCACAGATCAAATTCTTTATATGTCAAAATCTAACTGCTGAAATACTTTTTTAATAATGTTACACTAAATACTTGACTACATTACAGTTAATTTTTTTCCTTACAAATTTACCAAAAATGCTGCTTACTAATGAAAAAACAAACAGTAAGCGGCAAAAAGGAAGAGCCATGTTGAAAGACAGAAATTAACTTTGCTATAATTGTTTGTTTATGTGACTATGCTGAAGTAAAGCAGCAACAGTTAAAAAATACTGTTAGGAATATATATTTATGTATTATTTTACTAACAGTAAGTGGTACAACTCAGGTCTTTTTCAGTAAGCTAATAATACAACTGATGCATATAAAACAGTCACAAAACTTGTATAAATGTATGTGACCATAAACTAGTACTACTACTGTGTGACAAATGGAAATACAAAACACAGGAATAATTAACACTTCAAAGTACGAACTGTTCAGTTCAGTGAATAATGTTGCTTCTCTACAACAGATGTAAATACTAATACAGTAGAGAGTCGACTATCCAAACTAATTGGGACCTATGGTAGTTTGGATAATCAAACATATAACTGAACTGCGCAAAAAACTTCTAAAATCTTGTTTTTTTCTGTATGCAGGAAAACACTTTTCAACCATTCAGCGATTCCAATGGACAATAAAGAATATTTTTCACACACGAGCTGGCTACAAGCCCAAAAAACATGCACAGGCAAATACATATAATGATTACATTTTCAAACTTTATGATTTTTCCCACCCGAAAACTTTGGAAGGCTGGTTCTGATAAGTGACATTCGGATAATCGACTTCAAAATATGAAAAGGAAAAAAAAAGTAGCAATATATGTACTGGGGGTTGCCCCCTTTAGCCTTCAACTTCAGCAGCACCCCCACAACTTGAACAACATTTTAAAGATATAGTCTGTACTTCAGATTTCTGGTAAAAAAAAAAAAAAAAAAAAAATCAAAGTGCAAGTTTCTAAGAGTAAATACTTGTAAATGTATAATGATTTATATTTCAAGAGAAGTCCGTCTGGGGATGCACAAGCCAGTGCATTTCTTTGTGCCGGTTCCAAGCCTGGATAAATGGGGAGGGTTGTGTCAGGAAGGGCATCCTGCGTAAAAATTCTGTCACAACACTTATGGCGCAAAGATGTCATATTTCCATACCGGATCGGTCGAGGCCCGGGTTAACAACAACCGCCACCAGTACTGTTAGCCAACAGGGTGCTGGCGGAAATTGGGCTACTGTTGGCCAAAGGAGAAGAGGAGGGCGAAGGCAGGAAGAGAGGAGAAAGGTTAGGAGTGTAGCAGTGAGGGTAGGAACTTTGAATGCTGGCAGTATGACTGGTATAGGAAGAGAGCTAGCTGATATGATGGAGAGAAGGAAGGTTGATATATTGTGCGTGCAAAAGACCAGATGGAAGGGAAGTGAGGCCAGGTGTTTAGGTAACGGGTTTAAATTGTTCTATCATGGTGAGGATGGCAGGAGAAATGGGGTAGGGGTTATACTAAAGGAACAATATGCCAAGAGTGTTTTAGACGTGAAGAGAGTGTCTGACAGAGTGATGTTTATGAAGCTCGAAATTGATGGTGTAATGATGAATGTTGTTAGTGCATATGCTCCACAAGTTGGGTGTGTGATGGATGAGAAAGAGAAATTTTGGAGTGAGTTGGATGAAGTTGTGGTGAGTGTACCCAAGGGTGAGAGACTAGTGATTGGAGCAGACTTTAATGGGCATGTTGGTGAAGTGAACAGAGGGGATGAGGAAGTGATGGGTAGGTATGGTGTTAAGGAGAGGAATGCAGAAGGTCAGATTATTGTGGATTTTGTGAAAAGGATGGACATGGCTGTGGTGAATACATATTTTAATAAGAGGGAGGAGCATAGGGTGACGTACAAGAGTGGAGGAAGATGCACACAGGTGGATTATATCCTATGTAGGAGGGCCAGTCTGAAGGAGATTGAAGACTGTAAAGTGGTGGCAGGGGAAAGTGTAGTTAAGCAGCATAGAATGGTGGTCTGTAGGATGACGTTGGTGATCAAGAAGAGGAGGAGGAGTGTGAAAGCAGTGCCAAGGATTAAATGGTGGAAGTTAAAAAAGGGTGAGTGTGAAGTGGAGTTTAGGGAAGAGTTAAGACAGGCACTGGGAGGCAGTGGAGAGTTACCAAATAGCTGGGTAACTACAACAGAGCTAGTAAGGGAGATGGCTAGAAAGGTGCTTGGTGTAACATCTGGACAGAGGAAGGAGGACAAGTAGACATGGTGGTGGAATGAGGAAGTGCAGGAGAGTATACAGAGGAAGAGGTTGGTAAAGAAGAAGTGGGATTGTCAAAGAGATGAAGAAAGTAGACACGAGTATAAGGAGATGAGGCACATGGCAAAGAGAGAGGTGTCGAAGGCTAAGGATAAGGCATATGGAGAGTTGTATGAGAGATTGGACAATAAAGACGGAGAAAAGGACCTGTACCAATTGGCTAGACAGAGGGACAGAGCTGGGAAAGATGTGCAGCAAGTAAGGGTGATAAAGGATAGTGAGGGAAACGTATTCACACGAGAGGAGAGTGTGTTGAGTAGATGGAAAGAGTATTTTGAGAGGCTGATGAATGAAGAGAATGAGAGAGAGAGAAGGTTGGATGATGTGGGGATAGTGAATCAGGAAGTGAAACAGATTAGCAAGGAGGAAGTAAGGACAGCCATGAAGAGGATGAAGAATGGAAAGGCTGTTGGCCCAGATGACATACCAATGGAAGCATGGAGGTGCTTAGGAGAAATGGCAGTGGAATTTTTAACTAGATTGTTTAATGAAATTTTGGAAAGTCAGAGGATGCCTGAGGAGTGGAGAAAAAGTGTTTTGGTACCTATCTTTAAAAATAAGGGTGATGTGCAGAGCTGCAGTAACTACAGAGGGATAAAATTGATCAGTCACAGCTTGAAGTTATGGGAAAGAGTAGTAGAAGCTAGGTTAAGAAGGGAGGTGATGATTAGTGATCAGCAGTATGGTTTTATGCCAGGAAAGAGCACTACAGATGCAATGTTTGCTCTGAGTGTGTTATTGGAGAAATACAGAGAAGGTCAGAAGGAGTTGCATTGTGTCTTTGTAGACTTGGAGAAAGCACATGACAGGGTGCCTAGAGAAGAGTTGTGGTATTGTATGAGGAAGTCGGGAGTGGCAGAGAAGTATGTAAGAGTGGTACAGGATATGTACAAGGGTAGTGTGACAGTGGTGAGGACTGCAGTGGGAGTGACAGATCCGTTTAAGGTGGAGGTGGGATTACATCAAGGATCAGCTCTGAGTCCTTTCTTATTTGCAGTGGTGATGGACAGGTTGACAAATGAGATCAGACAGGAGGCCCCATGGACTATGATGTTTGCAGATGACATTGTGATCTGTAGAGAGAGTAGGAATCAGGTTGAGGAGACTCTGGAGAGGTGGAGATATGCTCTAGAGAGCAGAGGAATGAAGGTCAGCAGGGCTAAGACAGAATATATGTGTGTAAATGAGAGGGAGAGTAGAGGAATGGTGAGGATGCAGGGAGTAGAGTTGGTAAAGGTGGATGAGTTTAAGTACTTGGGATACAGTTCAGAGTAATGGTGAATGTGGAAGAGAGGTGAAGAAGAGAGCACAGGCAGGGTGGAATGGGTGGAGAAGAGTGTCTGGAGTGATTTGTGACAGACTGGTACCAGTAAGAGTGAAAGGGAAGGTCTACAAGAGGGTAGTGAGACCAGCTATGTTATATGGGTTGGGGACAGTGGCATTGACAAAAAGGCAGGAGTCAGAGCTGGATGTGGCAGAGTTAAAGATGTTAAGATTTGCACTCGGTGTGACTAGGATGGATAGGATTAGGAATCAGTATATTAGAGGGTCAGCTCATGTTGGACAGTTTGAAGACAAAGCAAGAGAGACGAGATTGCGTTGGTTTGGACGTGCTGAGGAGGGATGATGGGTATATTGGGAAAAAGATACTAAGGTAAGAGGAAAAGAGGAAGGCCTAAGATAAGGTTTATGGACGTGGTGAGAGAGGACATGCAGGCAACTGGTGTGACAGAGCAAGATGCAGAGGACAGGAAGAAATGGAAAGAGATGATCCGCTGTGGCGACCCCTAATGGGAAAAGTCGAAAGATGATGATGATGATTTCAAGAGAAGTCCGTCTATAAATTACAGTGGCCATGACAACAAACCTCAAGAGGTCATAATTATGTGGTTTTGAAAAACACAATTTCCTGGCATTTGTTATATCAGCTATTATGGTTTAAAGGGCATAGATGATGTCACTTGTATGTATTTTCTGAGTTTGGAGGAGAAATAAAAGGTAGTAAAATATTTTATGTTATAGAAGATGTTTCCATTTAAAATCCCTACTTTTTTCATTCCATGCTTCTAATGTTTTTAATAACGGTTTATTTAACTGTCTTCATTGTCAATTTGAAATAATTATGATGCATACTTGTTAAAGTAGTTTTCATTTCTTTCTGTTGCTACATTCATTTTGTGTCACACCCATATGAGATCTGGAATATACTATCTTTTACAGAGTTTTAAGTACCACAATGCCTATTTAGATGGCAGTGACTACGGGCAGCATTACAAATCTGCACTTTTCTCCACCTTTTTTTCCTGAACTACAGCAAGATGAGATATTACAACAATTACATAAAGACTCTTGGATTCTCTATGTAATTTTCACATGACAGATATATACATGTAACAGTATTATGTAAACTATTACAAATAGAATACATAAACATGTTTATCTCCCTGAATATAGGAATTATTCCTCACTACTACAAACTCTGCCTTAGTATACCATTCCCTAAGTTCAACTACCCTAACTCCCCAAATGACAGTCTAATTGCAAACATCTACCCTCTAGCTTCAGTCCTGGAAAAATATCAACAAATACTAGAATACATCAAAACCTACAATACATTATGAGACTATCAACACTGCTTTAGACTCAAACATCAGTACAATTACTACCATGTCCTCACTGATACAAAATTTATCTACAGCATGGAAACATCTTTTGTACTAGAGCCATTTTCTTGACCTAAAAATACGTTCAATAATATCAGCCATAAAAGTATTAATAAACTAAACTACTGTGGCTTCTCACAAACCATCTGCAACTGATTCCTGAACAGACTCGGCAACAGGACTTTAAGTCTGTCCACTAAAGCCACCATCTCATACACAGGATCACTCTCCAAAGGTGGTTTCCAAGGCTGAGCAGTTGGCCCCCTTTCTTTGTACATAAACTTTGCACTGACTTATCTATGTTTAAAGAGCTACTCTACACTAGCAACATACTCATGACCCTGTGCCATAAAGACAGAGCTTCACTTCCAAAGAAACTACAGCTAAACGACTTCTTACAGAAGTGCCCACATAAAAATAAATCAGTAGTCAATACAAGAAAAACAAATGTAATGATATCAGGGATAACAAAAAAACAAAATTCCTAGTTCCTCACAGCCCACTATTACTGACCCAATAGAAATCCCCTATAGGGTGGTACAAAAAATGTCTGGGGGTCTTGATTGATCAAACATTGCCCTTCCTTTAACATGTACAGCTATAAACACAAAATGTATTAAGTCAGCAGCAAGCAGTCAACAACATCTCAGACCTTTTTCAATCCCTGAACCTAAAACTGTACTAGCAATCAATTTACTGATAACTAGGGTTGAATATGTCCTACTCATTACAGCACTAGGCTCATCAGTAATTATCTCCCTTTTCCAAGGGACAGAAAATAGACTTCAACAATTTATTCACCTGACATGTAATAGAGATCATCACTATCCAAAGAGGTGATCAGCTTCCTGTCACTTCTACGGTAAATTTTCTACTTAACTGTCTAACTAAACTACTATATGACTCTTACTGCCTACCTTTGCAAGGTTTGCCAAAATACCAATTGTTACACTCTTCACAATCAACAAGTTCTGCAACTTACTATAAACCCTAGCAACTGCCCATTGGTGAAAAGAAAACTTCTCTAGGATTGCCCCTCTATCTAGAATGCTTTCCCACAAGAATTAAGGATAATACCTTTTCCCTACCACAGGCTCTTTCCGTAGCAGCTCACACTTCACCTTCAGAGCCAATTCAAGTGCTCCTACTTCATAGACAAAGACTAAGTTCTCATTTCATTACACTTACCCAATACTGACCATATCAATTCAACTCCAGGTTTCCAGAAAATGTTTTCTATCTTTGTATTTGCTGCCTTGTACATAATGTCTATTGTAAATAAATTATCTGCATGTGTTAATATGTTAGTAATAACATATAGCAAGAAATACTCCTCCTCCTTGTTTTGTCTTCATGGTGGTGCTGCGGTAGCATTGTCACTGCACAGTAAGATGTTGTCCTGTTCGATTCTCAGCTAAAGCGTCTTCTGTGTGGAAACATGCGTGAATGGGCGTACCTTCGTTAAAGGTTGTGCGTCAAGGCTGGCAACTCGGCACGTAAAAATCTACTGCCAATCATTAGTGGACCGGAGGTCCGCTGTGGCGACCCCTAACTGGGAAAAGCCGAAAGACACAACAACAACAGTTCAATAATAATTACATGTTAGTCCTCATCTTTTTGGTAAAGGCATGTTTATAATGTTTATGTTCTGCCTAATATTTTACAAACTTTATGTCTCTGCTGATGGCCTGGGTTGTGCCTGAAAAGTGTCATGTGACCAGCATCACATACCCAGTAACAAACTGAAAAACACTGTAGATATACACACACACACATAAATACATATACACATACATGTGTGTGTGTGCGTGTGACTATATGTATATCAGCAGTTGTTATAAATATAGTGAAGTTTGTCTGAGGTATCACACCAAAATATTACTAGCGCCTACTTTTTTTCACCCAAGACAATGTTCTGCTTCTTTTGCGACTTTAGTTTGGAAAAACAGCACTATCAACACAATGTGCACAAATGTCTCTGATTCCACCACTTGTCTTCTAAAGAAGCTATGAATACCATTTAAAAGAAAAATGGTTTTCATTACAGTTCTGAAATATGTATCTACACATTACTTCATTTTATTCAGCTAAATATAATCATTCAGCAACTATTTGCTGCCTTTCTCTGGGGATAGGGCTCAAAACAGCAGGTGCTTAACTGTGCTGTTGCGGTATGAATTCAGTTTTGCACAAGCACCTGGCAACTTCTCAGTCTGTAACTCAGGCTTCAAAGTTGTGATGCACAATACTCCTATTAATGCAGTTCATCAAAATAATGGAGGGATTCAAACCATTTAGCAAAGTCTATAAGAAAGACCTACCCAAACGAAAGTCTTTACTGTATAATACTTTAAACCTCACATAGTGGAGGGCCATGGGATAAATGCAAATGACCCCTTAAGGGCATACCAGTGCTTCAGCTACATGACTTCTGAAGGTCCATGAATTTTATTTCTTTTTAGTTTTTATGGTGCAGTTAGACCAATAACGCTAAACTCCACTAGATGCAGACATGGCATATTTTGTTCTTTTTCTGATCTTCCAAGCTGTTACTGGAGAGGTTTAAGTGAGTCTGAACAATTTGTGTATTTAAGAGGTAAATACCTTTTACATGTTTTCTTTTAAGACCAGATAAATGAAGAGTAACTCAAAATAAGTACATTAATCTACATATCTGACAGCAGTTTGTTGTGAGTGCATAAAAGTGTGTGAAGAGAAGTCTGCATTAGTAAAATGAGCAAAAATGATAGATACCTAGTCATAAGAAGTTCATAAGACTTTGTACCATAAAAATGTCTTTATCTATATGGTGATGTCCAACGTCTTTACTTTTGGGGCGAATCCAAGTCTTTACATTCCTGTTGAAAACAAGTATCTCTTTACCTCTTTTTAAGTGCAACCTGGATAACTGAATGGGAAACCGAAAATACATCCCTGGGATTCCAACCGTGTCCCTGCTGAACAAGGGCATCGGATGCTGATTTGCCTAAACATGGGCTAAACTGTTGGCTATACTTATAAGACTCTAAGGGCTAATAGTCTAGTAACTTCCTATGATCCTATGAAAAATCCGAAACTAGAAATGCAGTCTTCGAATACAAAACAAAATGCAAATATGGGAAATATATAATAAGTTTGAGGGTGCAGTATTTCAGATTATTCCCCTTATTTCTAGGGACAAACACCTCCAACTTAATATACATAAGTAAGAGGGATGACAGGGTGCAGGCAGGCTTTGACATTTTATTGACATTACAGCAACACTGCAGATTCACTTCAGCCCTCTGGCAATAGTTTTTTGATGCTGCAAGACACAAAATTACAGGTCTAAAAGGAACCCAACTGTTTTCAAAGACTTGAGGGAATCCCCTTATGCCAAAATCTGTGAACTCATTCACTTATTTATTTTATTTATTTATTGCATTTGTTTACCGGGAAAGTCCACTCGGCCTAAAAGAGCCCATTTTCGGTGGAGGCCTGGGGAGAAATGCTCCGACAAGAACACAGATGCAGAAAAAAAAATAAACATTAATTAGTACAGAAGTAGAAACAGAGCTACACATAGTGGTTACAGTAATATATACAGAATATATACATAAATCAGGAATTTAGTTGGTTTGATTACAGTAACATATATAGAATATATACATAAAAGTAGGAATTTAGTTGGTTGCCAGAAGCATTCAGAGTGGTAAAAACGGAGATAAATTAATCAGCATTATTGTACCAGTATCAACAAGTGAAGAAAGAAAAAAAAATAATAAATATGGAGAAACAATCATCAGTCACTAGTAGTAAACAGCATAGTAATTTAGTTATAATATAAGGAGAAGGAAGAGGTTAGGTTATAGAGCAGGTACATAGCCAGCAAGAGTTGAGATGATTTTTTCAGTATTTGTTTGAAGGTGGTGGTGCTGCCCGTTTCTTATAGAAGGAGGAAGCGAGTTACATAGTTTGGCGATGGTGAAGGAGTAGAGTAGTTGACCAGCCGGTAAGGTGGGCTTTTCTACTTTTATAAGTAGATGATTTTCAAATCTTAGTTGCCTGCTGGGTTGGTATTTGGCAAGGAGAGTTGAGAGAGCAGGACAATCTGTGGGTCTGTAGATTATTTTGTGTGCTGTAGTTAGCTGGGTGAATGAGAGACTGTGGGGGAGTTCCAACCAGCCTAATGGTTTCAGTGAGTTACAGTGGTTGGATGAGAATTTGGCCTTGGTGGCAAGTGTGGTTATTCTGTTGTAACACATATCAAGTTTGGATTTTGTAGAATTTTGGATATTAGTGAGGATAGGGGCACCATAAAGCAGAGAGGGTAATAAAAATGTAGTTGCAAGGGTTTGTCTAGTACACAGGCTAAGAAAGTGTCGGTGGTTGTACAGCATACTGAGCTTTTGGTGTGTTTTTTTTTTATGTTACTGTTTATGTATAGGTCAAAGTTTAGGTTTTCATCTACAACAATGCCTAGTAATTTAGTGTGTGGGAAAAGTTCTATAGTGGTATTGTCTTGGGCTTGTATAGTATAATATAAAATATTAAGAGTTTTTTTTTATCTAGGGGGTGATTTTCTTAGGGGTAAGAATGACTAGTTTAGCGGGTTCTTTTGGATTTAGTACAGGTGAGGGCATTCTGGGTGATCTGCTGGAGTTCAGAGCTGGAATTTGCAGTGCATATTCTTGTAGACAGCATACTGGATTACTGAGCATTGTGGGAGAGTGATGTGAAAGTTATTAATAAAGATGCTATATAAGACAGGACCAAGTATGAAGCCTTGGGGTACCCCTGTGGAAGCACTGAGGAGGGGATAGTAAGACTGCTGCCATTTGGTGGATTGCTGCCTATTGGAGAGATAGCTATTGAACTATTGTAGGTCAGGTGGGGTAATGTGGAGGACAGATAGTTTAGAGAGGAGGATAGTGTGGGAAATGGTATAGAAAGCTTTGGAGAGGTCGAGGAAAAGAGAAGCGATTATTTTACCAGAATCCCGTGCCCGGTTAACTGTATCAAGGAAGGAGAGGAGGGCTGTAGTGGTGCTTTGTCCTGGTCTGAAACCATGCTGAGTGGGTGACAGAATTTGATTTTCAAGCAGGTGGTTGAGGAGTTGGGCATGGAGTACTTTTTTCCAGTATTTTAGAGAGGGGTGACAGAATAACTATGGGTCGAAAGTTTGTGGTGTCTGTGTTGGTGCCGCCTTTGTGTAAGGGGAGAATGAATGTTTTTTTTCAGATGTCTTGGACAAGAGACTCTTTAATTGATCTGTTAAAGAGTATGCTGATGGGATAAGCTATAGAGTTTGCAGCTAGCTGCAGGAAATGTGGGGTAGATAGTGAGGGGCTAGAGTACAGGGTTTAAGCTTAGTAAAAGTTTTTTTTATTGTGGTAATGGGTATGGGGAGAATTTTAGGTTAGAGCCGTGTGTAGGATTGTTTTCTGGGAGGGTTTGGTCATTAGCTGTCTTGGTGGTGGTGTTAACCAAAGGAAAGGTGGTGCTTAGGTTAGCTATGGCGTCAGTGAAGTAGGAATTGAAGAGGGTGGCAAGTATGGTAGAGGTTTTGTGTGGGTCAGGGGATGGGTTGCTTTGAGAACCTGGTTGTAGTAGATGGTTGATGGAGGACCACAATTTTTGGGGATTATTTTTATGTTGGCTTTGTAGGTGGAGGTAGTGGCTTTTTGGTTATTAGACGTTTTGCCTGGTTACAGAATTGTTTGTATTGTATTAGAGTTGTAGGGTCTTTGTTTTTCTGCCATGATTTCCAGATTTTATCCCTTGTGGACATGACTTCTTTGGTGGATTTTGAGAGCCATCTTGAATGGTTATGTTTTATTCATCTTTGGCGGGTGGGCTCTTGCCTGTTTAGGATGTCTAGGAATGTTGAGTTAAAGAACTCAACAGCCTCGTTAAGTGGCAGGGATTTGAGGGGTTCCTAATTTACTTTAGCTAAGGTTTCATTAAATATGGATGGTTGGAACTTAGTCAAATTTCGGGTTGATTTGTATTGGTGTTGCCCTGGGGTTAGGGTGGTTTTGCTGGGTGGTGGTCGCTAATGGTATCAGGTAGTATGCCTGCAGTGATGATATTGTTTGGGTGGGACACTAATATCCAGTCTATTGTAGAGCTCCAAATGTTATTTCTGTGGGGTCTGGTGATGTCTTCAATTAGTTGGGAGAAGTTGTAAAGGTTTATGTTTTTTGAGGGATTGTTGTGGGCAATGTCTAGCCAATCAAAGTTTACATCACCTAAGATGATGGTTTCATTATTCATGTTTTGTGAAGTCCAGGCAAGTATGTTTTCTAATACTGGTATGTTGTTTCCTGGATGAATATACAGAGCAATTATGCAAATGTTTTTATGGTTGTTAATTTTAATATAGAGATTAGTACTTTGGCTGGGGAGAAGTTGGGTGTTGGTTTTGAGTACGGAATTAATGTATACTTGCTAGGGAAGAGTATTGCTACTCCTCCTCCATTCTTGTTCAGCCGATCGGCTCTCAAGCATGAGTAGCCTGGGGGAAGAAACTCAGTGTCTTTTACATATGATATCAACCAGGTTTCGGTAGCTGCTATAATATCAGGGTTGTTTTGTGAAATTCATGCCTGGAGTTCAGGTATCTTGTTTCTAAGGCTTTGGAGATTTATGATTGACAGCAAGAGAGATTTGCTAAGTTTGCTAGGGCTGGGGAGGGTTTGACCTGGGTTGGGATGTACATCATCACACTGGGATATAATGCTTTGCCAAATTATGAGAGCTATAATTAGTTTTTTCTTGAAAATGGTATAGCTGCTGCTGGTGGTGGTGTGATAATGGGGGTGTATTTGGAAAGGCAGAATTTTTACTTTGGATAGTACAGAGGTATTAACTGTGACTAAGCTAGGGTGGATGTTTGAGTAACTTGGTAAATGTGGGTTGTGTATGGTGGTTGTACAGATGGATGTAGGAGGTATGTTGGGCATCTGGAAGGCTGTGATTATTATTAGGACAAAGAGCATAAGTCAGGGAAGTGAGAGCATAGAAAAAGTAGTGAGGGACATAATGGTGGTTGAATGTAGTGTGACAACACTATATGGCCCTATTTAGAATGGGTGGAGAGGCAGATTAGTTAAGAGGTAAGGTATGACTGTAGGAAATAATTAAAGAGGTTATAGGACAGGTGGAAGAGAGGTGTGGGAGGGGGTAAGGTTAGGTATAAGGATGATGTTGTCTGGGGAGGGCGTGGATGGGGGCAGGGAGG
Organism: Protopterus annectens; assembly: GCF_019279795.1. NCBI lineage: Eukaryota > Metazoa > Chordata > Ceratodontiformes > Protopteridae > Protopterus > Protopterus annectens. The sequence goes on from NC_056727.1 coordinate 304,882,748, forward strand.
GGAACGGAGTGAGCGTAGTGAACGGAGCTGGTCCAGCCCCCATAGGGAGAAGGGCTGAAAAACTATCAGTGTAAGGTGAGGAATAAGCTTAAAATATCAGAATCTAGCAAAAGACTGTTTGTATGTTTGCTTTAATGAAAATGTTCTTGCATCTACAAACACAAAACCTATAACAAAGTTTGCAGTATTACTTCAAATAACGACTGTTTAACTATCAATCCCAGTACCTCCCCAACAATATAAAGAAAATAAAAAGAAGAACTTACTGTTACCAATACCAAGTTTTTAGATGGACAGAAATGGCCCTTTCTTAATGCATTGAGAGATCTGCAACACAAAGCATACCCTCAACAAACACAAATTATTTCATTTCATTCTACTGTCAGAATGGAATACTTGGTGTTCTAGAATTACTCTGTTTATTACAGTTTCAAATTCATACTTGGATATGACTATACACATTTTCATCAGAGCCTTTCTTAACAAAAGTGACCCACTGAATGCAAAGCATAAGAATATTACAAGAACAAAAAAAATAAATAAACATCTGCAAATCAGTGAGATAAGAGAAACCTCCTTATCCCAGTGCTTCACAATTTCACTTTTAGACACACACACGCACACACACACACCCATGAGTACACATGCAGAGTTTTCGATAAAATAGGAATCAGTTAAACATAGGTTCATATGTTGGTACTAGGCTATCTGCCCTAGGGCCTATACAAGCCTAGCCATAACAATTCCCTGGTTATTTCTTTCCACAGTATTTACTTCCCTGGACCCCTGTCTAGCAGGGCAACTAACTTGATCCCCGGGGTGAATTTCCTATCTCCCATCCAATCATCAAGGTTCCTTTTGAAGAGGGCCAAGGAGGCGCTCTGCTTGACATGTATGGGCAGTCTATTCCAGAGTCTGGGGAGTCTCTAGGTCAGGAACCTATCCAATCATTGATTCACATCACAATTAAACATGAACCTGACCAGTTTTATAACATTTATTTAGCATTAGAGCTTACATGAACCTGACCAGTTTTATAACATTTATTTAGCATTAGAGCTTACAGGTTGCCATCAAAACTGAGCTCTTTTCTCTACGCTAGTATGATCTTCAAGTTAATATACTTAAGAAAGAAGGGAAGGGTGAAGCCTCTTACACTGAGGGTAAGGTGAGTGAAGTACCCTTAAAGACATGTTTTGCCTTCCTCTGAAATTTTGAAATCTGGGGACAGTTCTGAGCTGTGTCTTCATAAACTGAATTCTTGACTAACATGTCATTAATCACAAAACGTTTTGCATATACTGCCAAGGGGTCTTATGTATAACAATTAGGGAACATTTTCTACTAAAAATAACAGGATTTTTGTTATTTTCATACCATCCCTAGAAGTTTTCACATCAGGACAGTCCTCCAAAAATATGGGAAAGCTTTTCCTCCTATTCCCTACTTTCCTACTGTTTTGCCACTTCCATTTTCAGTACCTGACAGCTATTAGTCCTGTAAAAAAAATATTGGCCCAAAGGAGTCCAGTTAAAGCTGCAGTTGAAGTTAAACTGCCAATGAAAAGAGAGTGGCAACAAGTGTTACCACCACAAACCACAACCTGATGAAAACATTACACATTAGCCAAGTCTAAAACAATGAGTAAAAAGGTCACAAAGGAAAATTAATTGGTTAAAAAAACACAAAAACAAAAATCTAGCAAAGCTACACTTTCCACTGTGTGATACCTTAAACCTCTTGTAACAGAGGCAACATGGGATCGTATGCTGTGCTGATGATGCCATAAGAAGGCAGAAACATGCATGTCCACAGTTAGAGGGTTTGGCTTTATTGGCCTGAAATTGTCCATAAAGGGTCATTTGCATCATTATTGTTTTGGGAAAATCTGGCTAGGGTTAGAAAGCCCCCCCCAAGTCATTTGCCTAGTAACAATCTATGAACTAAAAAATCATTTGCATATGGGGATAGCATACTGAAATATATACACCATCTCTTATAAAAGTGTATAAACTTCTGTAAAACACAGATCTCAGTATGTTACATAGCACAACATTTGAACCATATAGCGGAGGTCAACTTTAGACTAGCTTTAGCTTGTCCAGCTTACTTATATTGATCACAGATTTGGCTATAATACAACCTTAACTTACATGACCCTAACGGCTATCATATATGAATATTATTTTAAAACACTATGCTGCCTTTTTAGTTGGATGAGTATAAACTGCGAATACCGAGTAGCAATTCTGACCGAACAATCTATCAACATAGTCTGTGAGATTTGAAAGGAATATGGCAGAAAAATGTAAAAGTGAATGAAAAGGTTGAATAAAAACTGCTTGTCATCTGCCTTCTCAAATTTTAACAAAGGCACTTCATTAGTTTTATCCTCAGAATGTCCCACTGCAACATATAATTTCATCTCTTACCTATATCGTACAAAGGTTTCTAGTCTACTAATCAGCTTCAAGACAGATGGCTTTTGAATTTTTTCTTAAGGGACACACCAGTCTAGCCAGCTGCAAACAGCAACAATGGATGTCAAAAACAAAAGTTCTCTACAGGAGGCTGCTGGCTCCATTTAGCAATATAGAAGGGTAAATCGCATGCCCATAAACAACATTAATGTCACCCCTTTCATTTTTTTCTGCTTCATTTTTAATAGTTACCTGACATTAGATCCATCACCCAGCATAAGATTATACATTTCAAATGCAAATAACTAAAGTAATCCCTTCTCTTAGCAGTAGTGATACCAATACCATACACTTCACATTCACTATATGATGTTACTGAAAGGTGTATACCTTATATATATATATATATACCTGTGTTATTGACATACTTGTATATAGATTAACTGGCAAAATCATTTAGGCAAAAACTGTACTTTTCTGAAGTGACCCAGGAAAAATAGTCTGATTAACTGACTTGCTAAATGGAAGACACCATGCCAAGAGGAATAAGGGAATCGTACAAATTCTACACATAACAGGTCGTAAGCACTCCATATTTATAACTTTCCATGTCATGCTGGTATTTTATTCCATATTTGTCCTTTCTGCATAATTTTTCCCATAACAAGCAGCATTTCGGATAGTTAATAAATATCAAAGACAGCAAGATATCCAATCTCAGACTTGATAAACCCAAGGCAGTTTCATCAGGTCCAATACATCAAGGCTATTATAATGAGCTCTACCAGTGAGCACAAGCCATAACTACTGGGCAATTCCATGTGGCCACTCATTTTCCTGCTTTTGAATGTGTAAACAACAAGAGGAGTGGTGAAGCCCAACAAGAAGGTGCAGGGGACAACCCCCCCGAAATAGAATTTATGTTTTTAGCCTTGTTCATTTTCAGACAATGTGTGCGGCCAAATGAGTAGTAGTTATTCCAGAGTGTGTGCGTGCGTGTGTGTGTGTCAGACAGAGACAGGCTCATGGTAGCTCAGGTGGATGCAAAAGATACCATGTCACTCATCAAGAAGAGAGTATGGGAATATCTACAGTTACCTGGCCAAATTTCCCCTAGTCAGTATAAATACCACTTTGGGTCTCTCTGAAAAGAGCCACAAGCCTGGTGATACTAAGCTGGTCAACAAAGGAGAAACAAAAAATACAATAAAACATATGTAATGCTTGCAGCAGAAGGCTATTCTATTATTTAAGCAGAAAAGGAGCTAGTGATCCATCCCAAGTTTTTTGGCTGCTTACATCAGTTTTATTTGGTGGATTTATGCTAATTTCCCTTCCTACTGGGATGATGCCAAGACAGCATACTTGAGTACTCTGTACAGACATCAACAACAAAAGCCAAAGCTGATGATGGACAATCTTATTTTTAACACTCATGCAACCTAGTTTGATCAGTGCATCACAATGAAGCAAGGCTGTTGGGAGTCAAATTCTATTATATGACATTTTAAGTCTATGATGGGTATTACTTTCAAGGATTGCCTTAATCAATTAAACATACAATAATAATTATTTGGACAGCCCAAACAACTGTACAGTGTGTTTCGGACTGCTAGTTGATGTTTTAATTACCTACAATGCTTCAAACTTTAGGCAGAGTTCCTTTACTATTACATGCACGTTTATGGAGTCTATAATCAATAACAAGTCTGACACATTTCTAGGACTTAAGTACTTCAACAGGTCCAGAGTATTCAAAGACTAAAATATTTTTGAGATGCTGAAATGCTGCTAGCCTTAAGATGAATTCCACTGTACATAAGCTTTATGTTTCCCTCGTTTGGCAGCGATCTCTGATTCATCTAGTGTGTAAGTGTTTTGTAAATCAGCTTGTAAGATTTTATTTAGTATACAGCTGCTGTATGTTGCATATAAGTCTGACATTAATACCTCTCAACTGTTCAAATTTTCCCTCAGACGTTTGGTCTGTTCCTCATTAGATTTGAGAGGTTTTGCAAATCATTGAGGACTGAAGTCACTAAATAACAGACATTTGAGTTTCAGAATAAATGCACTTCAGAAAATATATTCTAATGTAAGATCTGCTATCCTATCAACTTCCTAAGCTAAGAGCAATATTTTAAAATTACCCATATTTTGGGGCCTTTGTCCACCAATTATTTTTGACTTTGTCTAGATTTCTTGCACTAATAGGATGAGAGGTGTGGTGACATCAGCAGTTTATGAGTACACACCAAACAGTAAGCAGTATCACACCACTCAAGAATACTGCTAAGAGTAAAGGACAAACTATTGCTCTTTTTCAAATAACTGACTCAACAACATTTGGCACAGAGAATGAATTTTGTTAGGTGATGAGGCAGGTAACTATTGAAGTAGTCTACAGCAGTAGTGCTTAACCTCCATGACGTGTTCAAAAGCAGGCTGAGCCATATCAAAGGCTTTGAAAAGTTTACCCTAATACAGCAACAAGCTGTCCTTTGTCCAAACAGTTTGAAACACAGTCACTAGGTTTTACTACAGCTATGTTTGTGCTATGACCAGCCCTGACACCAGGATCATACCCCTCAACTGTACAGCTTTTCACTGAGTGTCTAGACTTTTGCATCATATTTTTAGTCTGTTCCTCATAAAATTTGTGATTTTCTGGTAAATCATTAAAGATTGAAATCAGTAAAAAAAGACAGACCTTTGAGTTTCAGATTTCATATCCTTCATAAAATGCAAGCTAATACAATACCTGTTATTCTAGCAACTTTGTAAATTAATAAAAGCAATATTTAAAATTTGTTCCCCATTATTTTTGCCTTTGTCCAGATTTCTTGTGACAACAGGTGAGAGCTATAAGGATGGGAATGCAACAGAATATGTTTCAAAGATATGGGTGATTTACAGGTAACCCACTCTCTCTAAAACCTTAGAAAACAGATTTACTTACTTACATGCTGGTAATATTAAATTTTCAACGCATAGTCTCCCTTAGCCACAGGCAAAATTGTCTCTGCCTTCATGTATCATATACAACACACATTCATGCAAACTCCTGTTGATCAGTACTGTTTGTGAGAATGCAAAGACTTGAGTAAACTTCTTTATATGTGCAGATGGTAATCTGTCAACAGAAGCAGAGCTATCCATAGAAGTACCATTTTTGCTGCAGCAAATCCAATATATTAAAAAAAGGAAATTCAAAGCTTCTGCCTCCTGCTACCTTATTAGTAACATATTGCAAAAGCACAATCTTCATCAGCTGCTCGGTAACTGAAGAGAAATATTTTTGGAAGTACAGGCTGCATCCAAGTGTGAGTTAAGTAGAAAAAGCTTCTCACCAATATTAACTTTTTTTTCTGCAACACATTATCATCTTCCAAAAGGGTGAGCTAACTGCAAATAACTTCTTAATAAACTGAACTTTTACTTTTCTCCAGCACATAATCTATAGCCTTCCTAACGTCTGACAGGCTCTTCGTTTACTGCATTTGTTAGCCAAAAATGTCCAACTGAGAAGTCCCATTTTCAATGGAGACCTGGGGAGAAAAGTTCCAGTCACACAACAGAACTTACAGTGGTAACATTACAATTACGATACAGAGATTACACAGGAGACTAGACAAAGATATATACAATATTACAATTATAACAGAATATATTCAAGCAAGTTGCATGCTAACATGGTACTTCCAATCCATCTTAGTACTCTAGCTGTGCTGTAACAAAGTTGAGAGACAGTAAAGAGAACTAAATTCCAAGTTTCAGCATAAGCCTTTGACAAACGCATCAGCATTATATGAAGCTGAAATAGGTCATTTGTACCCTTGTCCTCCATATCCATCCATCCATCTATCTATCCTCAACCCCTTTCCCATTTTGCACATGGGGTCAATATGTTGGTTCGTAAACTGGTCTGCTGGGAATACTATGCTCCTTGTATTGTCTGCCTTATACAATGCCCCCCAACCAACCACCACCACCCAGGCCAGAGTAGTTCATGTTAACTTTGACCATGAAAAGCGTAAGGGCTAAGGAGGTTAACATGGTGAGATTCCACTGTATAGCTGCCACAAAAAGTCTCTCTTACATGTAGCTCTTATTCACATGAGCTTGATCAAGTTGTTTGCCATTTATGAGTATTGTACCTGTGTGGTCAGTGTAGAATTCTCATGATGTATCCAACAAGAGGCATTAAGAAGACTGCCACTGCCATCAAACTCAGTATCCTGAGGACTAGCAAAGTACTCAGAGGAAGGAGATCTAGAAGTCAATGTATCAAAATGTGAACTGGAAGAATGTATTCTTGTCAAAGTTTGGCTAACTTGTGAATGGTGTCCAGATGGTATCCAACAAACATCGAATTCCAAGTTGGATCCAAATGTGACCTTCCTCGTTTATGCATATTCCTAATGACAGACAAAGTTGGAGTTAGTAATGTTTTGCTCTGATGAGTGAATTTCAGGTGGTAGAGATGAAGAGTCAGTCATCTAGGTAAAGGAATATTAATTTCCTTCAAATGGCAGGGCTCAAAACTGGGAATGACTGGCTCTGGGTTAAAATCACAGGACTCTCCTGCAAGCCTTGGCAAACTTGATGTGCAGGTTGGCATCCCAGAGATCCAAGGAGTACATCCAATCCCCTCCTTTAAGGCATGTAAGGATGCATTACACCATGACTATCCAGAATTTGGTTTTCTTGACATACTGATTTAGGTAACTCAGATCTAGTATGGGTTTTGGGTTCTTAGTTTTCTTGTTTAACAAAAAGAATCTTGAGCAAACCTCAGATCCTGTCTGGTCTGACAGGATCTGCTGTAGCCTCCAAACAGGTTTTGTGCCTCATGAATGGAGAAAGGCACAACAGTCATCCCTTTGCACAAAGGTGGGCCATCTGCAGAGCCTGGAAACTACAGACTGATAAGTCTCACTAGCCTTGTATGTAAAGCCATGGAAAAAATTATCATGGAAATGATCAAAAGAGATACAGTAAACCTCCAGACACTGGACCCAACCCGGTTTGGTTTCATCAAGTGTAGATCATGGCTACTCAGCCTGGTGGACTTCTTTGAGAAGGTCACCAAAGTAATGGATGAGGGCAAAATCATTCACACTACCTACCTTGACCTGGCCTCCCACCTCGGGCATTGCTGACAAACTCAAGAGGTTAGGTACAAACTTGTATGTCACCCACTAGATAGCCAACTGGCTCACAGACAGGACCCAAGAAGTTAGAAATGGGGAGTCCACCTCTACAGACGCCAGACACACGTGGTGTCCCTCAGGGATCAGTCCTTGGACTGCTCCTTTTTGGCATTTACTTCTCAGAGGTCAAGGCCAATGTCAGTGGTCTCTGGCTGACTAAATTTGAAGATGATTGCAAATTAGGAGCTGTCACTGAATCTCATACTGACACAAATGTTCTCCAGGAGGGGCTGACACAGAGAAACAACTGGTGTCACAGAGCCATGGACTAAAAACAAATGCCAAGAAATGCATAATAATATCCTTTGGGAAGTCATCCATCACTGATAACTATCATACTGACAACACACCCCTTAGAGTTGACCAAGTAGTCAGGGACTTAGGGACACGCACAGATAGTAATGTAGCCTTTGATCATCATGTGCCTACAGTGGTGAGGAAATCATTCTATGTTGTGCAGCTTATAAACAAAGTCCAAGGAAGTCATTGTTCCACTGTATTTGGCAGTCATCAGACCTATCATTGAGTACAATGCCCCCTTTGGTATGTACCTAACCAGGCGTATCCAACAACTGGAATGTCCACAGAGGTTCCTCACAAAAAGAATACAGGATGTAAGTGATATGTTCTATGCTGACTGCCTCAAGGCCCTATCCCTATATTCTGTCTCCCTCAGGCATTTGAGGGAAGAGCTATGCCTGGCATATAGGGCACTGACAGACCCCACTCTGATGAACCTCCTGTGTATCCACAAAACAAACAGCACTAGAATTACTCATTCTAATGACTTAAGCATTAACTGTGATATAAACAGGACCTGCTGGAGAGATAAGTATGTATCCCATATACTACCCTGTTTATGGAACAGGCTCCCCATCCATGTGAAGTAGAGTTCCTCCCTAACCCAATTCAAGTGCAACTTAGACAACTGGATGGGAAACAGGAAATTCATCCCTGGTTTGGCACCTATGTCTCTAATGCAAACAGGTAACTTGTAAATGGTTCACTTCCCAAGCCCATGCTTACACTTATCAAGGGTGTCACAACTTGTCAGAGATTCGGGATGCATGGCTAGGCTAAAAAGGCCCTTGTGATCATTAGCCTAGTAAGCACCTATGAACCTAAGATATCTCTTTCAAATAGAAGGTTTGAAATCACTGCTTTTTCTACTCTCTTTTGACAAAATGTGATGTCTGGAAATGCAAAGAAAGATGGCTGTGGCAACACAAAAGAGGGAATGAAGCAGCCTCATGATACTGTCACCCTGACTCATTTTTTTTTCTGGGTGATGGCCATCTATATAGTTTGGTGCATATACATGATCTAGAAACGTCCTCCAGAGTGGCTTCTGCTGTGACCTTTCATGGAAAGGGCCATGGAAGCTCTGGAATGGATCTGCTTTTAGTGCAGCATCCAGTGAAAGTACCCCCATGTCCTCCTTGGGACCCCCTGTACTAAAAGTGGACAAAATGCTGCCTCATTCTTAGGGCTCTTCTGATTCCTTAAGAAGGATCTTTGAAGAGCTTTGAGTCTTGACGTCTTCCTCCTAAGTTTTTTTCTTTTACTTTGCATCCAAAAAGAGGGGACCCATCAATGGGGCATTTGTGAATAAGTCACATAGATAGAGACAGGCCTAGTGTCTCACAATAACTCCTGTCCTGGCAGCTCTAGCCACTACATCAGCCACAATTTGGTAGCAAATACATGTGGGGTAGAAATTCTAATCAAATTGGACACTTGTACCTCCAACTGTCTCTACAAGTGTCTGGTGTCAATGGTCATTTCAATGTGTTAAGGGTCTGCTCAGCCAGGTTGCACTGGAATGAGTTCATATGTTTCAAGTATTTACAGTGTGAATCACAAACGTACCCAACACTGCTTCCCCATTCTGTCCAGCACCCTGGAATCCTTATCTGGAGGATGAACAGCTAGGTGGCTTTCTGAGGGCTGCCTCTTAGTCACTGCCACTACCACCATGTAATCACCAGGGGAACCTTATTCCAAACTGGCCTGCCTTTAGGAAGGCATAGTATCTTGTCTGGCTTCCTTAGAATGAGCTAAGCTACATCAGGTTCTCACCAAACCCACCCCATGACAGTCATTCATCAGTCATGGAGAAACCATTCAAGATATAAAAGGGCAAGACAGAAAATCTTCCAACAGAGTTTCACCAGGGGTTCTACAGGACACTTACCACTGTGCCTCATTAATTCCAGAGTTTTGCTATATGGGGTCATCTGTAGAGGACTGTGGGGAACTCTCCCCTTCATCAAAGTTTGAATCCTGAGTAAGAAGTTTAATTATCTCCTCTTGCACTTCCTCTTCCTATGTACCTTGAGTTGGGAATTGTTCAAGTTGGAGGAGGAAGGGTCTGACCCTAAAAGGTGCCTTTTTTCTGAGGCTTTTTGGAGCTGCCTGACTGGAGCTCATGATCAAAGCCAAAAGCTCTTGATTGCTGGGTCCATAGGGAAGGAGATGTGTCTGATCTGCTCTGATGCCTGGACAGTGTGGTCAGTCTCTCCACAACTTCGAACATTGACCAAGTGCTTATCGGTGCCGATGAAATTGGTACCAGAGCCCACCTTGATGCTAAAGATGTTAACATTAGGGCCTCAGCACGAGTTGACCTTTAAGGCCACTAATGAACTTTAACTCAGCTTTGGCACTGAAAGGTCAAATGCTGAAATGTTGCATATCGTAAACAGCCTCAACAGAAATCAGAGCCATCGCTGATAATGAACTCTCAATACTAAACTCTTGGTACCTAGTTGCTCTCTACACACAAGGGGTGGACATCAAGACTGAAGAGAAGTAGAGAGTTGGTGCCAAAGGATCGTGCCCTCTCAGCCCTTAAACAGACCTCACTGGCATCACAGTCAGCTCTGAAGCTACTGGTGCCTCAGTTAGGCCCAAGGAAAGAGCTGAAGAAAAGTTGGGGGTTGTGACCTATTTTACTTAGAGTTAGAGCAAAGCAGTACAACACCCATCTTAATCTGTGCTTTTATGAAGACCCTCATTGAGCGCACTAAGTTACATTGCATAAAGGGCCTACAGACAGACCTCACTAATCAGGAAGACAAACCATAGGCAGGTTTGGACTCCTTGTACCTGCATGGTTCCTTCCCTGTTGAAAAGTTTATCACTGTTTTCCTTGAAGAAAGATGGGAAACAGTGGCCACCTCTGAAGGAGGCACTCCCTGAGAGGAAAGATGTGAAGGAGCCTGGGGATGAATCCTTACTGCATGTCAATTATGGGATGGGTTGATATTGGCTGGATATAGGTTTTAAACCAATAAACCCAAGGAGTGTTGACTGGGAAGACCATGTTCTGAGTAAAACTGAAGCAGATGATTCAAATACAAAGTTGAATGCCAAGAACACTTGCTTACTGAACCATAAATAAGAAAAAAACACCCTTGCTCAGCACTTTTGTCTGAGACAAAAGACTTCATCAGAGCATGGATACAAAAAAAAAACATTAAAAGACAAAACAAGCCAATCAAATCACCGAAAACAAAATTAACAAATTATTAAATGAATTAACAATTGGTGGTTAATTAAATAATAACAAATATATTACATCAAATACACCAAAAGAACTTATAATAAAACATTATAAACATGCCTAACAATTAAACAGCCTTCACTGTTAAAGTTGAGCAGCCTTAATTTTTAAAATACTACAAACTGAAATCTGTTCATTTAACCCTGGTCTCTGTATTGCATTCAAATGCAACTGCCATATCAGTGCTTTGTGTTCCAAAAGGGTCTCCGACATCCAACCCCTCAGTGAACCGTCAACCCTGTCAATATCACCAAATTTAAAATGACCATTGGAAGGGCAACTTAAAAAAAAATGTTTATAAAGTGCTTTGTTGTTGTTTTGCTTTTTTCTATCATACAACTGTTCATACATCCGCTTTTAAAAAAAAAATGTAAAAGATCGAACAGTCACAACAAATAGCAATATACACCACACCTTTTATACAACTGGCCTAAACTAATGACCTCAGGTCTCTTCCTTTATATTATTTTGGAAAAGATTCTCCTTCCAAAATGTATTTACAATAATGGTACTCCCCACTTTTCTATATACTAGGTACCCTGTAAGTATGTGTGTGCTTGTTGCCAGGATTCTCAAGAAAGTTTTTTTTATACTGAAACCTCTCTTATTTGTAAAGAAGGGCACTTTCCTACTCATTCTTCTAGTCCTGGTTTCATTTTAATAACATTCCAATTGTTACTAATCTTTTTTACTTCCTTAGAATTGGAGCTCTATCTCAAAACCATAGCTCTAGAGAATTGTTTGTCTACCAGTTTGTTGAAATTATTCCTAATTACTGGTTTTCCATGCTCTAATCTTCCCAAGATAGGCACAAATCTTTGTGGTATTACCTCCATTATAATTTTATTAATCAACTGGGTGGGGTATTCCATCACTAAACATACAACATAATTTACCCACTTCTATCTTAAACAGGAAATCATTGAAATCATTCTGGACAATCTAATAATTTGTTCTCTACATTATTTTTCTGTACTACAGGGTGACAACTGTTTTAAATGTAATATGAGCTAGAGAATGTGGATTTTCTAAAAATGCTGGAATCAAAACCACTTTTGGTTTTATAAATTGTAACATCTAAATAGTTCACAGCATTCTTCATATAGCTTTTAGTAAACCAATAATTAGGAATAATTTGAATTAATTCCCCAGGGTGGCCATGGTGGTGCAGCAGTTAGCATTGCCATCTGACAGCAAGAGGTTCTCTGGTTCGATTCTTGGCTGGGGTGCCTTCTGTGCAGAGTCTGCATGTCTTTTCTGTGGTCGCGTGGGTTTCCTCCAGGTGCTCTGATTTCCTCCCACATCCCAAAGACATGCTGTAGGTGGACTGGACACTCTAAATTGGCCCTAAGTGTGAGTTTGTGCATATGTGTGCCTTCTGTGGAATGTTGGGCATCGAGCTAGCAACTCAACACAGTAAAACTCCACTGCCAATCATTCTGCAGACCACTGTTTGGCTGTGGTGACCCCTAACCGGGGAAAAAAGTTGAAAGGAGAAGAAGAAGAAGAAGAATTTGAATGAATTCCCAGATATGGGATGGGGTAGTATCAGGGTAGGTTCCCTATTATATTAGCAAATGCTTAAAATAGTGAATGCGGTTTTATTAACCATTTTAAATCAAAACCATGAAATCCCGAACACACAGAACATCGATTTTTTTCCGAGGGAAAAAAATCACAGGGCCATTTTTGGGCCTTTGCCATTTCCTCCACTGTGGTGTGATCTCGGAGTTGGTATATTTAAGTAGGGGGGTTGTGGGGGTGAATCCCCCCACTTTATTTTTTTGTTTGTTTATGGAGCAAGGTTTTTTCCCTGCAAGCCCTTCTTTTAAGTTCACTTGTAATAGATATACTATCATTTAACCCTGGGAAGGCTGTGGCATCAATCCAATCTTTCTGCAAAGTGCCTATTTGCTCCTTTAATGTTGGAAACTGGCCATCACCGGCTCTACTGTGTTGCCCATTGCTGTTAAAACTATTGTTAGTCAGCCATTTATTCACTTAAGTGGCCGTCAAGAAATCTTGCTGTACATTATCATTGTTCACAATTGTAGCCTGACCAGCCGAAGTCTGAATATTCTCGATAATACAAGGAACTCTGCTTTTACCACTTGTAGGAGCTTGCAAAACTTGTGAAAAATTTTGTTGAGTAAGTTGCTGTATAAGCCCAGTAAGTTCCACTTGTTCAAGAGGGGTGTGTGCCTGTACAACAGCTGAAAAGCTCTTGAGAATCACAGGCCAAAATCTCTGTAAAAAACAACTCAAAACAGAACTGAAATAAACTGACAAAATACTAAAAAGAAAAAAATTCAGCGTCAGCTCGAGTTCCAGTAGAGACTTTTAATAAAACAGCCGTTAAAAATAGAAAACCACAGTGTTGAGCGCTTCTGATTGTAAAAAAACTTTGTGTTGAAAGAACAAGTCATTAGTGATAGAATTCACCAGTGAAAGAATGGGCTCGTTACACGTCATGCAACTCATTGTAGTGATTTTAAAAAATTCTAGTTTCTAGTTTTGGAACAGGTTTTGTCTACTGTTTATTTGGGAGACTGGAAAATGTTTTACTACATCGAGAGATACTTTGGCAACTTATGCTTGATGCCACAGCCTTCCCAGGGTTAAATGACAGTATATTGATTACAAGTGAACTTAAAAGAAGGGCTTGCATTGTTTGATTTAAATTGTGTTTAAAGTTTTTTACATCTACTGTGCATTACAAATGTAGTAATGTTTTATAGTGCTTATACTACAACTTGAGCCTTTTAGGGATGAATTCAATTACTATTGTACTAATTGAGTGGGTGGAGACCTACAAGGGGGTATTTAAGCATTGTCAGCTTTACACACATTGTTCTGATGATGACTTTTTGGTTTTAAGATGAAAGAGCTCAACACTGCGTGATTTTCTGTTTTTAATGTCTGTTTTATTAAGTCTCTCCTGGAACTTGAGCTGACGCTGAATTTTTTCTTTTTATTATTTTGTCAGTTTAATTCAGTCCCATTTTGAGTGTTTTATATCTGTATAATACATAGATTTACTATCAAAATGTGGAATGTGTGTTCTGCCAATGTCCATAATATCAAAATGAAAATATTTTAATTCATATTAGCAAACGTGAGTACATATTCGCTAATATGAAGTCAACAATTTGAAATTAGATCATGTTACAGTGCAGATTGACAAATATTCCCTTTTCCTGACTGTACTGCAATCTCGGAGTTGGTATATATAATATGCAGGGGGTGTGGGTGGTGCAGAGGGGCTTGATCCCCTGCAAAAATGTTAACAGTAACACAGACATTCGACACCGGACGTTCCGATGTTCGAACGTCAATTACAGTGGTTACCATTTCCGACAGTCGGATAAACAATTCAATAACTTTGTAAAAAGTGTTTTGAACCACATATATATATATATATATATATATATATATATATATATATATATATATGGAAACAGTTATTTCCTGCATATTTCTGTCTTAAGAATTTATGACAGAGACTATGCATTATCTTTTGCAAGCTTTCCGTAGTCATTATTATGAAAGTCGTAAGGTATTTTATTTGTTTGAGATTAGTCTGGAGATTCATGCCACCTGATTACCGAGTTCCCAAGTCCATGAGGAAAGGACCATTGTGTCTCAGTAGCTTTAACAAGTGCAAGCTTTTATCCTGCAATGAAAATTCCTAGAATGTTAACAAACACAAAGTCATGAAGGCAGCCAGGCATCAACAGTAGCAATCAGACTCTTCATATACTGGATTAAAATATACTCAGCCAACACACTTCTCTTGGATAATTTTTGTAGGAATTTTTAAGGAAAAACATTTTACTATGACATCTAGCAGGCTTTCTAATAACAGACTTATTATACATGTATATTTTCCATTGCCTGCTCTATCCTATTCAGGGTCATTACAGAAAGAGAGTCTACCACAGTTCCCACCCTGTTTAAGTAATGAACCAGTTCTGGACAGGATGTCAGACCACTGCAGAACATGTACACAATCAAAAACACGTATCTATATACACACATATTCACACAAATGGCCAATCATGATTACTCCAATTCATCAGGAAGTCATTGAGACACAGGATACCAGACGTATAACTGGCTCATCTTGAGCCCAGGGCCATTCCTCAATATTGCACCCTTCAACATTACTGAGGAGTGGAAAAAAAGTTCCCCAATCTGGTGGTTGCAGTCATCTAGTCAACCAGGTCCTGTTTCTGCATCCTACCCCAAACCTTCTCAGCTGAGAAGCAATTAAAAAAATTGTTTGGGATGAGATAAGTGGGGCTCCTGAAATGCAGGAGCCAATCAGATCCCCATTTCTGCCTCATATCCCTGACCCTCCTTCCTCGGATTTCACTTGAAAAAGAAAGAAAATATATATTTTTTTTCTTTTAATATGTAGCAAGCAGTTGCTACAGTTAAAGACACACATGTATAGATACAATGCTCAGGTTTGACCGCAAATGAAATACCAGCCTTTAAAAGCCATTATGAACTAAAAGCAATGAGGATTGGATGTCTAATCTCACTCCCTAACACTTTGTAGTCGCACCCTTCTCCATGCCCTAGTTGTGCTTATGCAGGAGGCAACCAGACCATCAGGGGAAACCCCGGGGTCACAGAGGAAAAATATACAGAATTCAAAATAAAAAGGAATCCCAACCAGGAATCCTACCCACATTCATACCATGTGTACAGGTTCATATCATAAGACCAAGCAAAAAAGACTGAGCTTGAAAAGACAAAAATAAACAAGAAAAAAATCAGTGCGTATCCTTGACATGTTACCTTAAACTGCTTAATTTGTATGCAGTATTTAATATACAGCTGCAGATCAAAAGAATGACATACAGTACAGCAAATCTGTGTTCCAGTATATGAAAAATATGCATTACAGTTCTAACTCACTGATGTGGTTTTCAATATAAATACTGACAGGCATGAAGAGTGTTAACACCTACAATACACTATTCTTCTAACTTGGGAGATGGAAGTCAAAGAACTGTTCAAAAGAGTCGACTTGTTTTTGCGGCAAAACATGTCTTTTACACAAGTCTGTATAACCTTACATTCAGAATTTATCAGTAGTAGAGGTATAGTTATCAACATGAAGATTTTACATGATCTTTTAATATTGTTCCATAGATATGGAATCAATATAAGGTAAGTAATTAATTGCTACAAAACTGCAAGTCAATTTTATTTTGGGCATTTTGTGTTTAGTCGTCTCACCTTATTGTTTTTTGATTTAGTAATCTTTCTGTGCTTTATTTATATTACATACAGTGTGCATGTGTACATAAAGATTTAATAATGAATAATCTAATACCAATATCAAATAGAATATAACCTAATTCTTCAGTGAATGCTCACAACACACAGATTATCAGTGGATGCAATACATAGATTTCATATTTGTATCAAAGCTATTTATTTATGGTATCCCATGAGTGTAACTGATGCAATTGTTCACATCCTGTCAAAAGTACACTACTATCTTAACAATAATATCCCCTTTATCTTTGCACTTAATCGTCTATTTCATGCCTTATCATAATTAATAACTATAACAAGGCACTGATAAAATATGATGCGAAAATGCTGTATGTTGTCAAGTCACATTTATAAGCTGACATCGCAGCACATAAGTATGGCCCCCTGGCTTAAATTTCAGAGGTTTACTCCATCCTGCCTAGCTGACTAGTCTTTATGCCTTCCCTCATTATGTTTACTAGAGGATCTCACACTGATACAAATAACCACTCTCCAGAACTAGTTTGAATATTAGTATCCATACTCTATGTGTTAAAACAGACAGAGAAGTCTCTGCCTGACTTACCAGAAAGAGAAAGTGCCCCTCACACATAATAAAGCAGTAAATCTATTTCAATTAAAATGTACAGTGTGCTGTACAATGCATTCTACTAACCTAACCAGATTTTCCAAATAAGAAATATACAATAAACAAGACAAATGCCTGGGCATCCTGCAGTCAAGACAAATCAAAGTTTTTGGGGAAAACTCCATCAAATCACAGTGAATCGGGTCATTATAGAGAACTAAACAGTGAGTCCCATAAAGAAAGCTAACCAATTAATGTTTATTCTGTTAATTTCCATTTAAGCACAGCTTGACACTTTCACATAGGTTCATAGATTAGTACTAGGCTAACTGCCCTTGTGGGCCATTTTAAGCCCAGCCAATTTGCCCATGTGAGAAACAAATCCTGCATATTCATCTTAGTTGGGGCATAGTGGTTAACCTCTTTAATTAAGAATCAGAAACAAAGCCAAAAATAATGAGGGATACATGTCCCAAGTCAGGGACACTTTCCATTTATTGGTAATACTCATTTAGAGAGTTGCTAAGTTTTCATTAGCACACATTTTTGAAGACTATTATTTCTAAATATAGTTAAATGAACTATTTTTCGGTCATTAGTTTGCTAAAAACTACAAATTTTACAACAGACAGCTCTAAATATAGAGGCAAAATTAGGGACATTTTATTTTTAGCACCTTTATTACATTATTACTTAAGATACAGGCAAACAGAGTAAAAGAAAAAAAAACAAAACCATATTAACATGTTTCCATTTGCATATGTTATATGTTCCTTTCCTTATAGCAGTCCAACATTGGTCAATTCTGTCTTCCCTTAAACCTCAATCCTCCTACAAATTTTACAACAGGCAGCTCTAAATATAGAGGCAAAATTAGGGACATTTTATTTTTTAGCACCTTTATTAAATTATTACTTAAGATACAGGCAAACAGTGTAAAAGAAAATAAAACAAAACCATATTAACATGTTTCCATTTGCATATATTATATGTTCCTTTCCTTATAGCAGTCCAACATTGGTCAATTCTGTCTTCCCTTAAACCTCAATACTCCTCCTAAACTTTATTCTAAATGCACTCTTCCCGACACTTCCATTTATTTCTATCTAATTCACTCTTTTCCTTAACTAAAGATCTCCCTTGGTTTAGACTCTGATTTCCATTATCTAGTAATTGATTTTTAGGACAACCAACAGAATTAAACTTAACAAGGCCTTACAATCGCTAGGCAATTCAGATCCTTTCCTTAGTTGCTATTACTATTTAATTACCTAATATTTCTGACAGAGTTCTTGGTAAGACATTTTTAAAATCTGCCAACCCATTTCACTCCCAAAACATATGTTTCCAGTTACCTCTTTCTTCCCCAACGCACTTACATTTACTATTTACCCAAGGAAAATTTCTTTGAAATTTACTTGGGATAAAAAAAAAATACCTATGCAAACACTTCCAAGCAAAAATTCTAAGTCTTCCGGACTTTGCTGCTTTCCCATTGTTCTGTTGTAAATTTTTTTTCAGTCTCTCTTCCCCCAACGTTTTCTAAACTCCTATGACTGATTTTTTTTATAGTTATCATGTTATGTTTTATACATCCTACTAAGTATCCGTTTTCTAATAACGGATTCTGTTCTACATTCAACTAAAAACACTACTAGAGCAGATCTTTAACCTATGATTCCCCTATTCCTTTCTTTTTGCCTATACTCTGATATCAATCCTTGATGCAGAAGGCAGTCTTTAGCCTGCAGTCCAATCATCATCTTGATTTCATCTTACTTGTTAAACTGAATTAATAACAGGTTACACAGACTAAGATACTGTACACCTGTATACTTATATTTACTGATAGGTTTATTGAAACAAGCTGACCAAGCACTGCCGTAAGATTTTTTTTTTACATTTCCTTTACAACACAGATTACTGTCAGATATACTGCACTTCCTCAGATGACTCAAATAACAAAATGTCCAACAGACTGTTGTTTGCAGTCACTTTTATCTAGTTTCAAGCTTTGTCCTTGATGAAACATTATTTTCCTGTATTGAAGCATTCTTTGCCGGCATCCTTATCTTATCCAAAGAAAAAACAGTTGCTCAGCAGGTCAAAATGTTGTTTTGGATAGTCGGCAATTTTTTCTGCTGTGTTAGCCATTTCCCTTTAACAGGTTTATTAACTTGAATATCTGTATACATTCAACTGTTTATGATACGTCAACAAGTGTCTATTGTCAATGCCATTTGTTACAAAAACATTCAGAAGTATAATACTTTTTGCTCCACACAAGCACATTCTGCTAAGTTAATCATACTTGTTTACTGCACATTTCTTTTTTGTACTTGCAGATGCTGCGTTACATGCTACTTCAAAAAATATCATACTGTCACTGACAGAAAGCAGTTTTAACAAACTTCTGTTACTATGAAAGAAAAGCAGTTCTACCAAATTATATATTTTCTCTATCAAATGCATGTTACTACTATGAGGGGAAACCAGTTTTACTTTATATAATATCAATACTCTATTACCTTTCTATTTTTCCAGTTATTTGCTTCCAATACACTGGTACCTTTGTTAGTTTTCTCCAAAAAATTATTGCCTATTTTCTCTACCCGTACTTAGAGTCATCCCTACGAGCAAGATCTCCTTTCACAATTTTCATGTTGGCTTAGTTCTTAGAATACTTTCATCTGCTTTATGAATACAATATTCTGTATGGTTATTATTCTACTTTAGGATCTGCATCCAAAATCCTACTCTTTCCTTATTTCTTGAACATCACCCCTACTTCATTATCATCCATTTCCACTTTGAATTATAACCTTCTACGTGTGTTACATATATGAGCCTTAACTGTACAGCTCTGAAATATGCCTTCAAATCAGGTCATCCTAAACCCCCTTGCTCTATCGGAAGGATGGACCAACTTATCCTAATTAATTCTTGCCCTTTTCTCTTCCTAGATAAATTCCTTCAGCTCTTTATTAATTATTGTCCACAAATTTTTGTTTGATTGATAAAAAATATTTCTGACATGTTAATAAAATAAAAAAGACAAACATTTTGACTGCTTATATCTTATTATTCATATCCATAAACATGAGCTTCCAGTTTCTCAGTTATTTTGTTATCTCTTGTTTAGTCTATTCACTCATATCCTTATCTGCCATAACAGCAGACTTTTTAATCTATACACCTAAATAATCCATCTTATATTCCCATAAATATGGCTACTGCTGAACCAATTCACGTGTAGATGCACAATTAATGGCTACAGCCTTTGTTTTTCTTCATTAACTTTATATACCAAAAATACTTGAAACTGTCTTAAAATGTTGTATAACCTTTTACTGGATTTATTCAAGTACAAAATAATATCATCTGCAAATAAAATACAACTTTTCTTGATTACCATACCAACTGTATCCTTGAATTTCTGATTCCCTTATTTTCTTTGTTATTTGCTTTATATTTTGAACTATTAGCAAAGGGGAAATTGGACACCCCTGCCTGGTTCATCTCTTCAAACACAATTTATCAGACAGGAACTCTCCCATTTTAATTCATAGGTTGGTACTAGGCTATCGGCCCAAGGGCCTATACAAGCCTAGCCATAACAATTCCCTGGATATTTCTTCCCACAATATTTACTTCTCTGGACCCCTGTCTAGCAGGGTGACTGACATGATCCCCGTGGTGAATTGCCTATCTCCCATCTAATCATCAAGGTTCCTTTTGAAGAGGGCCAAGGAGGCACTTTGCTTGACATGTATGGGCAATCTATTCCATGGGTCAGGAACCTATCCCTCAAGCATATTTTGTTCATTGTGATGACAAGGTTTAGATCCCTGGAGCGTGTGGCTCTGAGGGATTGGGATTTCTTTAAGTGGAGCATGTCCCAACAGCTCAGGGTTTGACATGGCCTTGTATGTTAAGCAGAGATCGCCTCTGAGTACACGATATACCACAGAGTATAGCTGGAGTTTTTTTTAGACAGTCAGCATATGGCATTTGCTTTAGGCCTGTGATTCTTTTAGTGAGGTATTTCTGTGGCCTTTCCAGCTGTTGCAGCTGTCTTGTGAAGTACATACCAAACAGGGCATTATACTCTATAATGGGTCTAATGAGGAATGAGTACAGTGGGACAATGACCTCCTTTTTTCTGGATGGAAAGCCCTTAGTGATGAAGTGTGCCACATAGAAGGGTGTCCTGACTGTTGTGGTGATGTGGTTATGGAAAGTGAGACCACTGTCCACCTGTGTCCCTACGTCTCTCATCACAGTTTCGATGTTTAGTGTACTGCCACCTATGTGGTAATACATGGGTACATGTTTTTTTCCAAAGGAGATAAGTATACATTTCTTGGAATTAAGCTTGAGCCCATGGCTCTGGCACCAGGCATCTGTTTCTGTAAGGCCCTTTTGTAGAATATCCACATCATTTGGGGATTCAGTAATGGCTCCCAGTTTGCAGTCATCTGCGAACTTTCTTAGCCAGAGTCCCTTAGTGTTGGCTTGTACTTCAGAGAAGTAGATGCGAAACAAGAGTGGTCCCAGGACTGAACCCTGAGGTACTCCACTTGTCTGGAGCTGGATTTGGAGTCGGCTACTTTTACAGTCTGTGTTCTGTCAGTAAGCCAATTGGCAACCCATCAAGTGACGTAGGGATTTATGCCCAGCTTAGTAAGTTTATCTAGGATTCCAGAGTGGGGGATGGTGTCAAAGGCCTTGGCAAGGTCCAGATAGGCTGTGTGGACCACCTTACCCTCGTCTACAGCTCTGAAGACTGATTTGAAGAAGTCAATCAGGTTCAGGAGACAAGATCGGCCCTTCACAAACCCAAACTGGGTGGGGTCTAGGATTTGAAGGTTGCCAATGTCTTTGTTTATAAGTTCCATGATAATGCGTTTCATGCCCTTGCAGATCAGGCTCATCAGACTGATGGGACGGTAGTTCCCGGGATCCAAGGTGGATCCTCCCTTGTGGAGTGGGATAACTGTAGCTGTGCGCCACTCAGTGGGCATGAAGCCTGAGGTGAGGCTATGATTAAACATGACAATTAAGTGAGGTGCCAGTTCATTTTGTAGTTCATGTAGTACACAGCGTGGGATGTCATCTGGTCCCATGAATGCTGTATTCTTAGCTTTGAAGAGTGTGGTTTCTACCTGTGTGGCCATGATTACCAGAATTTGGCAATCTTTTGGTACTGAGATGGGCCCTTTAGGGGGTAAGAGGGGGGTGAAGCTGGCACTAAATCGATCTGCCAGGATATTGGCAATATCCTTGGGATCAGTATATTTAAAGCCATTCTGTTGAAGCTCAGAGCAGATCTGAGCATTGCCATTTAGATTCTTGACATAACTATAGAATGCCTTGTGGTTGTCTTTGGAATCTTTGGCAATTTTATTTTTGTAACTAGCTTTTGAGGATTTTATGAGGGATCTCAGCTTCTTACTGAGGCTGGTGAGGGAGTTTTTCTGCATCCTGGGATTGTCCTCTTTTCTGCAATGGTTTCTTCCTTCTGTTGTATAGTTTGTTTATAGCAGGGGACCACCAGATTTGCTTCCTTTTTTTGGAGGAGAGCATCTTGGTTCTATTTGGGATGGCACGATTCATGCACGAGTGGATGTGCTCATACAGTGGCTTAGTGTAAGATTCTGCAGTCGAACTTTCAGATCCCGTCTGCATGGGTGTCATGAAGTTTGTCACTTCTGACTTCAGTAGCATGAAGATGGCTTTGGAGAAGTTTTTTAACGAGGTTTCCTTACTGGGGTGGGGTGGGGTGGGATGTGGATGTCAAGGATGATTTGCTTATGGTCAGACCTGAACAATGAGGGGGTGATCACTGGTGTGGAGCATCTATCTCCCATGTTGGTAATGACCAGGACTAGGATATTGGAGATCCTGGTGGGACAATGGATTAGTTGATCCAGGGCTTTGGAATTTATGAATTCCAAGAACCCTTGGGAAAAGGAGTTGGTACCCGAGTAGTTTTCCCAGTTAATGGCAGGGTAGTTGAAATCACCCAGTATTAGGGTGTTTGGTTGTATCTTAATATTTTCCATTATGTTTAGAAAGGTATAGTGAGAATCTTGGGGGATGGTGGGGGATCTGTAGTAAGCTATAACTTGGATTGCAGTCTTACCTAGTATTAGTTGCACCCGGAGAATTTCAGATGCATTTTGTTGGGCAACTAGCCTGGAGGTGTGAATATCCTTGGTGAATATGGACACTCCTCCAGCTTTAGTGTTTCGGTCTTGGTTTTGCAGCCGAAAAGTGTGGTAAGAGTTGTAGCCTGGTATTGCACGGGTGCTCTCTGGACCCTTGAACCAAGTCTCAATTACTGCACAGATATCTATGCTCTCCATTTTTAGGAGTGCCTTGAGAGAGTGCATTTTGAGGTTTAGACTTCTGGCATCGAGTAGCATTACCTTCAGATTTTGCATGCTTGTATCTGTTACGGTGGTGATTTTGTCCTTTGGACCTTGCCTAAAGGCACTAAAATGGTGGCAAGAGCTTTAGCCAGTAACCTGAATCCCAGGGGTGACAGGCGCAGACCATCTCTGGCAAAGCATTCTTGCCTCTAATCCTTCATATATTCTCCTAATTATCCATATTGTTATATCAATTACTCTACTCATAAGATTCCAGCTTACACAATTGAATGCTTTCTCTGCAGAAGACCCACCAATAGCAACAGTATTTTCTTGTGCTGCACTTCCCTCTGGATCATTATTGTTCAATTAATGTTGTCAAATGTTTGCCTCCCCTCCACAAACTCACAGTGATCGATATCATCAATTTCAGCAACACATTTGCCATTATTTTAGTTTATTTTAGTTAATATAGACAAGGTTTAAAATTAAAATGTGTCTATATGAAGCTGGGTCTGATGACTAATATTGGCCTAGTCTATGTCATTCTAAGGAGTGCAGTATTTATCAGCATACAAGAAGGTGGTCAACAGACCTCTCTGCTTTGCAATGGATGGTCTGCACCTTTGACATTTAAGCTTTTAAATATTAATAAAACATTGTCCTCCCCAGAGTGCCATTTTAGGCAATGCCAAACTAACAATCTTTCCAAAATAGCAAATCATAACCAAGAAAATCTATAAAGATTTTACTGCTCAATGCCAGGACTTAAAACAAGAAACTCTCCTCTATCAAAGCTCTCCTCATCCTAGAGTACACTGACATATGTGCAGTCACTGATACATGGTTTAAAGCCATGG
Organism: Protopterus annectens; assembly: GCF_019279795.1. NCBI lineage: Eukaryota > Metazoa > Chordata > Ceratodontiformes > Protopteridae > Protopterus > Protopterus annectens. The sequence continues at coordinate 304,907,040 of NC_056727.1, forward strand.
AGAACACCCCAGGAGTACAAGACTATAATGCCTTCCACACATTTAGATCAACTACTACATAGGCAGGAACTTAAGGTGAAAGATGTCTTGGTTTACATAAAGAATTTACCTCCAGGCTGGTCAAACAGGGTAATGGACATGAAATTCTCTATGTTCAGTTTATTTATCAGGATAGTACACTGTTCACTATAGACCATTTGTAAGCACAGCCCAGGTGAAGAGCTTCAGAAAAAATGAAAACAGAACAAATTCATTAACACAGAGTAGACAGACAATTGATACAATATGTACATTATATCAGCATAGTAGAAATTCCAATGTGAATTAATTTTAGTAGTAAATATAAGAGAGAAGCAGCAGCTGAGAATAGAGGATCAAAGCAGAAGTGATGGGATGAGGAGAGAGTTAGGCTATATGTCCAGTGGAAATGCACTTGCAGTCAGATTTTTCATTAAAGTGTCTTTTGAGCTAAGATCCGTAGGTGGGGAAAGAGGAGACTTTTTTAAGGTGAAGAGGGATGGGTTGCGAGAATTTGAGTGCAAGAATGGAGAAGGAATGGCTGGTACAGTGCAGTTTAGTTTGGAGTGTCTGGAATGAGGGGGTTAATTTGGAGAGGTTGCAGAGGTTGTCGGGGCTGGTTTTGTTATGGAGTTTGGCAGCATGTGGAATACAGCCACAACAGCATTCTTCCAAAGCATTGGTGCTTCCCCAACTTTTAAATCCTGCAAAATAAAATCTCTCACACTGTTATCACTTCCTTCCTAAAATCCAAACATCCACAACAATGCCATCTATTCCTGCAGACTTACCTGCAGATTGATTATACATCACCATTTTATCTCATCTCCTTCTATCTTAACAGTTAGTTGTTGAGTCTTATATACTTCTAACCCTGGCATAATTAAGTCTTTCGTAAATATTTCCCTTTGTGCTCTTTCTTGATTTCCACATTTCTCTGCTATATACAATTTTCATGAAATTTCTGAATTATCACTAATACCTATAAAGAATCTAACCCGCGGTGGTGGTGCTGCGTTAGCATTGTCGCCTCACAGCTGTCCAGTTCGATTCTCAGCTAGAGCGTCTTCTGTGTGGAGATATGCGTGAATGGGCGTACCTTCATTGAAGGTTGTGCGTCAGGCCTGGCAAGCCGGTACGTAAAAATCAACTGCCAATCATTAGCGGACTGGAGTTCCGCTGCGGCGACCCCTAACTGGGAAAAGCCGAAAGACACAAACAAACCTATAAAGAATCTATAGTTATCTTTCTCGTTATAGACTCCCTAAGTTTGGTGAAAACCCTTATTGCTTTTGTTGTGCAAGTCAATGTGCTAAAAGCTTTTGCTCTCTAGAGTTGTCATCAAAAATAGCTGCTAAAGAGCAATCTTTCTAAACTTATACATATTATTTTATCTTTAGCACTCTGCAGTTGTGCTTCTTGTTCTGTGAGACTCCCCTTATGCTGTAATGCTTTAACCTTTGTCAGTCCCTCTAAATAATTCATGTTACTTCTCAGCATACCTCTTTCTCTTTTATTTCTAACCCATTTTTCAACTCCAGGTTTATTTTATCCTACTTATTGGCTATCACTTCTGAAGACATTTCTATCTTCCCTAATAACTCTGGAATAATTTCTACTACCCATTCCTTTGATTCCTCTCTTTATAGTAGGTGAGAAAGAACCAGTGTCTTATTCTTGCTTCATTACCCTGCTTTTTTATCTTAGATTTTTTTTTTTTTTTTGCTGTATGGTCTAGAATCATTATTAGATGTGTGTTGAAACTTTCAATTAAATGCACATGTTCTTGTGAAATATAATTTCTATTCAGTCTAATCCAGTTATTGTACCTTGCAAAATCAGATGTAAATTCTGAGTACCTTCTAATAAATTCACATCTTCCATACCAAATATTTTCATAAATGTCTTCAGACATATACATTCTTTTGTAATATTTTCCCTACTAGGTCCCCCTGATACATCCTCACTACTGCAAATCAAGTTCCAGTCCCTACCTAAAATTAATATTACCTGCTGAAAGCTGGTTATTTCTCCCAAAATTTTCTTCAGCTCCATAGCGCCACCCATTTGGTGGCGTGGTGGTGCAGCAGTTGTGTTGTCGCCTCCCAATAAGAGGTTCCCCGGTTCAATTCACGGTCGGGGTGCCTTCTGTGCAGAGTCTGCATGTCCTCCATGCATCCATGTGGGTTTCCTCCAGGTGCTCCAGTTTCCTCCCATGTTACAAAGACATGCATCTGGTGCATTTCTCCCCGGGCCTCCACTGAAAATTGGCTTCATTCCAAGCTGGACTTTCCCGGTAAATAAATAAATAACAGCAGTTTTTGGTGGACTATAAATATATGGCATTGTAATCCTCCTCCCCTGCCAACAGCACCATACTACAAGTCTACTGTTATTGTCTTTCTTTACCCTCTGCAGGATGGAATTCAGTGGTGGTATAAATCAGTATTATTACTCCTCTTATCCTTTGTCCTTGACATTTTGCTGTATATCTATCCTAAAATTCTTTCTTTGTCAAATTCATATGCTCATTTCTTTCCAAATGTGTTTCCCACAGCTTCGCTATTTGCAGTCTGCATTTCTTAACATAATTCAATAGTCTTTCCTTTTTGTCTATACCTCTAATGCCATTTACGTTTCAAAATAATATGGAGAGCATAGCCATTATGATAAAAACTACTTTTCTCACCTATTATACATTGCAGTTTTTGAACGTGTATTTCCAGCTTTCGTTTTACATGCACACACTGATGTTTGGCGGGCTGATTTTTCATACAGTTGTGTCCTTTCATCTCCATTTGACCCTATTCCACATTTTTCAAGACTTTTTTGTTTTAATGAAAGCATCATACAAAAAACTAAATACATTTTTTCAACATCCCTTTAACTTTGAGCAAACACACAAAACTATGCACATCTTCAAAAATGAAATTTAACCATTCAGTTAAGAACAATTGCTCCAGATAGGCAGCTGCACCCACAGGCATTACATAACCTCAAAATACCTATGCTAAAGCGCATATTACAGCTGGTATTCACACTTACATGGATTGCTGTCTGTTCTTTTCTTATCTCCATTCTCCTTCCAAGTGTGAAAAACATATTCGCTTTCAGAACACATTAACTTTTAGCCCGAAGAAAAAGTAAAGTAGCTATCTTTAAATAAATTTCTCCCAAAATTTTCTTCAGCTTTATTAAATGCATTAAAGTATTAAAGCTGCCACAGTGGCTTCTATCCTTTATTCACTTCCCATAATTTAAAATTGTATTTTTAACTGAACTGTTTGCCTTTGTAACTTTAAATTATACATTTCCTTCAGGGAAGAATACTCAGAACGCTCAAGAGTAATTGCTTGCACATACAGAAAGCTAGTATCCAAGTAAAATGCAGTTGTTTCACTCAGAACAGAAGGAACAACTGCCCTCAGCTACAGACTTCTTGACTACAATGAGAACATTTGCTAATAGAAAAACAAGCTAATAAATTTGCAGATGGAAGAAATTTAGCATTTTTATGGGTTTCATTATTTTGTCTTATTTTTCAAGCCTACTTGCATACAAAACACTTGTTTACTGCTTAAACCAAAGGCATTATTCTAGATATCCACCCTTGCAAAAATAAAATACATTGTTTTAACTCTACATATAATGTAAGCATTGAACTTTTATACACACCCCAACAGCCCCAAATCATAGCATATTCATTTATATTTGCTTTTGTCCAATCTTTCTTCTCTCGTTTGAATATAGATACTAATAAGAACAAAAACTGTTTTACTTACAGTTACACTTTTTCTTCTTTTAGTGTCCTTCTAAACATTAATGGCAAAAATGGGGTATATGCTTTACTGTCCATCCACAATTTTAACATTCAATGAAAGTCAGTCATTATCAGCCACTTTTCATTGCAAAACCATACTTCACAAATGTGACTGATGCTATATAATATCCCATTTATTCAATAATTTCAGTGTTGCTAGTTTTCTTCCTGTCCATCTTCATCTCTGTCTCCGAACACCAGACTGGTTCAAGTCCAAGGTACTCATAATTCTTCTAGTCAACTCCTGTGCTTTCTTTCTGCCTCTCAGGAACATCCCTTTGGAACACTGGAAAAGGTTTCAATGGCAAAGCCTTTACCGTCAAAAGTATCAGAGTTCCCTTCTATTTGCTAGCTTACTTTTGATTGGATATTTTTTATTTCTTCCTTAGCCTGTTCTGCATCTAAAAATGTATTTGATCCTCCAGTTAAATATTCTGAAGACAGCTGGAAGCAGCATTAAGAATCCCACAAATGCCTTTCAACATTCCTTGTTTGCTGGGAAAATTTTGCTTCTCTTCTGCTGGGTGGGCAACGAATAATCACTTTCTACAAAGACTCTACAGTTTCTGATTTTTAATATTTTTCCCTTCTGCCAAAGTTTTGTCAAGAGCAACTCTTTCTGCTAGTATGACTGCATCTTTACTAATACAGGTCCTTGCTGCTTTCTCATGGCCAAGTTTGGAGCATACACTTGATGTGTTCTTTCAATTACCAAATCCTGCTGTGGAATATTAGTCCAGTTGCTTATTTATGTTTTTGTAAAATTAGTATAGTCTGTTCCTTCTAGATTTTCTGGTACAGCAGGAAATCTCGGGTTTTCTCTGCAGGCTCTGTCTTTTAACTCACTTTCTTTATACAGCTCTTCATCTGAAACCTCATAGTCACTCTTTTCTTCATTTCAACCTCTAATTTTTTGCAGTTTTATCAGTTCATTTAAACAGCTAGTTAAAGCTTCTTCTATTTCTTCCTGCCTTTTGTTATTTGGGTTGACACATTTTTTCAATGTTTCATTTATTTTAATGAACTCTGAGTACATTTGGTTTATTTTTTCCTCTAAAATTACTGAATGTCATTTCTTGTACCAAAGCTGAAGCCTGAACTGCTTTATGCTGAATAGCTGCAAGACTTTTCCTGGCCACTGTGCCTTCTCTTCAATTTTTCGGATTGATTTTCTTTCAGGTTATCTAAATTTCTTACTTCCTGGGAGCTGGGAGTATACTTATGAGCCAGTAACTGGATTTTACCCAAGCTAAAATATGGCTGGCTCTTTTGTCTCAGTTTCTTTTCTCACACTGAGAGAGCTGGAATTTGGCTGTTTAGTGCAAGGTCATTTTGGAAGTCTAAACTAGAAAGATTTTAGAGCTATGATTTGGACTGTTTTAGTTTTCTATTAGTATGCCTTTATATTGTTACTTTTTACTGTTCTAAATATATACTGTGATACACTGGCTCCTTCCATCAGCATGAATAAATAAGGTATTTCCCTCATGGCCCACCAATCCTCATGTTCTTCTTGTTCTTCATCTTCTTTCAGCTTTTCCCGGTTAGGAGTCGCCACAGCAGAACTCCGGTCCACTAATGATTGGCAGTAGATTTTTTACGGTTGCCGAGGTGCCAGCTCAATGCCCAACCTTCAGCGAAGGCACGCCCATTCTACGCATGTCTTTCAAACACCACTCGACCGCAGGGAGGACATGCAGACTCCAAACAAAAGGTGATCCAGCCGAGAATCGAACGGGAGAACTTCTTGCTGAGAGGCAACAACACTACCGCTGCACCACCATGGCTTACATATGGCCCAACAATCCTCATAACAAGCATTAAATTTAGTCTTATCAAATGAAGAAAATAGAGGCAAATCTAGCTACCATTCCAATGGCCAGATGAGTGTAGACACTGACATTAGAGCTATCATGTCAGTTTTTTTTCCTGCTGCTATACCACTACCACTTGAAATGACCAATAAGGCAACTCCATCCTATATGCAATCCAAGCTCAAGCATCACTTCCTACATCATCCAGACTGTCTACAAAGTGATAAACCATGATCATCTTACTAAAAATGATTTGGGTCTCTAGGTGTGCTCAGAGTACTTCTCAGCATTTCACATTTCTTTTATGTTATGTACACATATTTATGTATAATCAAGATTTGCACAGTGGTGTAATGGTTAGCACTGCTGTTAAACAGCTTGGATTCTGGGTGGCTGCCTTCAGTGTACAGCCTACATGTTATCACTATGGGTGTGTCTGTATTTTTTCTCACATTCTACAGATGTGCAATACATAGTACACCCGCATTTCCTCACTGCATGCAAGTGCATGTGCTGTGAGAGTGTATGTGCTTCCTTTGTCGGGCTGGTGCCCTATTTCGGATTAGTTTCTCTGCCTTATAGCCAATGTTTGCCAGTATAGGTTCTGATTAACACATGACTCTGAAATGTATAAAGCAAGTAATCAGATGATGAATACATGCATAAATTTACATTTAAATAATGTAATTACTCTCACATAAAACTTTACACTTGCACTGTTACATATTTTTTTTCTCGCAGGACTCCGCTAACTCTGTAAATTGGTTTTGCTGAGCAGGGTTAACTCACCTTAAAAAGCATACACTGGTTATTTAATTTGATTAGCAAACAAGCAAATAAATAAATACATATACACATTTATGAATATTTCCAATATTGCACTAGGTTCACATAGCTGAAGTTTCACAACGCAATCAGTAATACTCCCATGTACAGCAGGCACACCTTTCAGATATATGATTATTTTCATACTTATCAACCTGGAAGCATCATCTCATTTCCAATATTATTTTCTGCATTTTAGCCAATACAGTTTTTAGGCTGGCATGTGATACAGCGCAAAGTACATGCCTGCAAAGAAGGTGCAACAAAGGATTGTGGTCAAGCAGTTAAATTTTACACGCCAAAGAGATCTCATGCCGAGTTTTTTCTTCAGCTATTCTACAGTAAATTATTTAAATTTGTTCTTTTATACATTTTTGCATTTAAATTTTAAATATATTACAATGACAGGTGAGGCTAGATATAATAACTTAATTGATGTTTACTTGAGATATTTTTGATAATACAAGATAAAAGTGCAGCTGTCACAGGATGCTGGTTAAGCCAAATCTGCCAATACTGCACTGGGGAGTGAGGAACCCGTTCTTTCCCATAAAGAAAGCATAGCTGCATATGCCCTTATAGGACTGGTAACAGTATCTTTGTCATTTCTTTACAATTCAGGAACTTATTTCATGACAGTTGAACATATTTCTTATTGTTCACATTTATTATGCAATTTATACCTCTTAAGGTAAATGAAATGCTCCACCAATAATTATGCATTTAATTCACTGCTGTACATGTAACTGCACTTCTTCTTGCTAATGTATATGCTGCAGTGCTTATTGTTTTCATCTGGCCAAGGTCATGAATAAAATGTTCCAGTGTCCGAGACCAGTTCCTTTACTAGGTTAACAAACTAAATAAATAATCTTGTGAAAACTGATTTTTTTTGTGCTGCACCACTGTGCCATTATTACATAACACTAACTGACAGTGTTACAAAGCATTTCTACACCACTATCCTTGTGGTGGTAGTTGATGTCCTGCTGGAAACAGTTATGGATGAAATGTGACAGATGAATAACACGCTGAATAAACAAAAGGAAGCATGGTATACACATGGGCTTAATAAGAATGCAGTTTTCAGTGATTAAGTGCATATTATTTGACATCTGCAACTGAGCAATACGGTGTTCAAGAATCAAGTCCAGCACTTTTTAGCTAAGCTGTGGTACCTGTGATACGTTAAGTACAGTGGAAGATAATGGCAAGATAAAATACTTGTGTGCAACCGTAGTGTCAATAAAGAAGAAAAGGGTCTGGGCCTTTTTCCAAATGCGTGAGTAAATTCACTACATAGTCTGGAACATCACTTGACTGTATTAGCTGGACTGGACTTAGAGTTGTTTCACCAAGTTTGGTATTCAAAGATGATACAACCATGCAGTGTATTTGAGAGATATGTTAATATGCATGTCTTATCTCAAATTTGTAAGCCTAATACTGTTAGTTTTGTGGGCAGAATGAACGATTACTAATAGTTACTCAATCCAAATGTTGGAAAAATAAACCGAGTTTCATGAGTCTATGCTATAATGTAAGCAAAGAAATTAGAGGTTTCATCAGGACTACCCAGCAGTTTTAATAAGTGTGTTTTCTGACTGGTATGTCATGCTTTTTGCATTCAGTAATAGCTATTGACAAGGTACTGCAATTTACTATGACTGTTGACCAGAGCAAAGTATCACAACATAAGGAAGATGAAAAGTGAGAAGTCAAATGTTTCAAATGGCTATAATGGAAACTACTGAAATGGAACACTTGCAGTCATGTCAATAACGTTTGGACAATCTTTCTTAGTTGGGCTATATGTAATTTTCAAACTTCTTTTATAATGATGTTCATCTTTCCTTGATGTAATGTGATCACTGTCACCAAATATAATACAAGGAAACATTTGCATGCTGTCAAATTTCACATTTGTATAAAGTGTTTTCAACTCTGCAGTTTATTATATATAAAGGTGCTAATAATGGCATCAGTTATTAAAGAAAGGGAAGCCTAGTTCATGAAAGTAGTTTTCAGAAATATCTGAAGTTGACCAGTGGTTTAATAATGTCTATCTGAATTTGAAAACCAAGCTTTTAAAGTTGTGGATTGCTCAATTACCATTATCAGATCAACGATTATTAATATCGAGAGTAACAGAACACAGGAATGAGCAATTTCCAATCAGATGCCAGATTAATAAATTGTATAAGCTTTTATTTCATAATCATAGCCAAATAATGGATAAATACAGAATTCTTTGGCAGAAGGAGCTGCAAAGGGATATATCACTAGAAATGTGGTTGAAAATAAGTTTACCCCATACCGTCACTAAGTATAGAAAGTTCTGTTCTACACTCCTGCTAGTCTTCAAAGTCTGTTCCATTATCTTCTGATTGTTGGCGATATATCAGATAATCAATTACAGACTAGTTTTATGTAATTTTGGGACTGTTCTAGACAGTCTTTAAAAAGAGCTTACATAATAAATGATACAGTATTTGGTCTGACAGGCTCCAGTTCTGCGCTAAGTGTATTTTTTGAAGTATATTACAGCGTACTAAACTCACTAAAGTGGAAACAGTGGCTCTTAGTATCACTATGATATTCACTAAAATGCATTACACACATTACACATGAATGGAAACAGACCACATCACCAGCTTTTCCAGAGTTAACAGGACTTTTACAACAGTTAAAGGATTTGTCAAGTCTTCTATGGTGATCGTTGGAGAGTTGGTTTCAAGATGATTCAGGTAATTCTTCAAAATGGAGCACAATTTGTAACACATTGTTAAATGATTAGTTGAGGTTTGTCCTGGAACTAAAGGAGTTTTTAAAAATAAGTGTCATCTGTGAGTTTATCTATTTTTTTATAATTATTTTTAAACAGGTTATTGAACATTTGCTCTGATATGTTATATAAGTATTTGTAATAGTTAAGGTTGGTGATTTCAATTTCTCTAATGCTATAACTATATACCTGAAGATCATTTACTGACTTACGAGAACACTATTTTTTATAACACTTGAATGTAATAATTCTGTTTACAGCTGTCAAATGAGAATGTATTTATAGTTCGTTACTAGAAAATGTCTGATGAAATTTTATAAATCAGTACTTAATTAAAACAAAGCATGTTCAAGTCAAAATCTTTTCTACATGAAATATGCATGACTGTTGCTTATGAATGTAAACCTATGAGACTCTGAAGTAAGTTAATTCTTTATAAGCTGACAACTGATGTATGGTGAGTATGGATGTATTGTGTCAAAGGGAATTTTTTCAAATAAGGGTCAGCCATTGATCTCTAATGATTTTACTATATATAGGGGTTTCCATTTTGTACATCAAGGGTCGAGTGTGGATGATATACAAACTGGTTTTCTATTTGTCTTTAAGGGTGGATCAATTGATGAGACAGAATCCTTATTCATCTTAATTGAAGGTTTAGTCAAATATTTGACTGGTTATATGTGGGCTTTTCTGAGTTTTCTCTAGCAAAAATCCCCATTCCTTATTGAGAGCTGTAGGTCTCTTTAATGGAGAAGGTATTTATACAATCTGAAGAGATCAAACTCATGCGTAAACTTCATCAAAGACCCCTTTTTTTCATTTGAAATTGAGCAAACTCGGAATGGGTGAATAGTTTTACATTAGATCAGGTAACGGGTTTAAGTGATTTGTCAGATATTTTTTAAGTGTTACAGTTTTGTTTTGCATGCATTATGATAGCAGTATTACTTACTACAACTGTAAATGCTGTGTGCTCTTTGGTGAAATTATTGGTGTTGTGAAAATTATATTTCTATGAAACTTCATTCCCAGCATGATGTCATGTTAGGTAAACAATGCTAGAACAGACCTGGAAATATCGAGGTTTGGCAGGCCTTTTTCAGAGGGCTTGTTTTTATTTTTCCTGCGCTTCACCTGTAACAGGATAACAATAATTTAAAAGCATCAGCATTCAGTTTGTAATCTTATCAGTACTGCACTGTACGTTTTACTATTTTTACTGTGCACTACTTTTCAAGGAGTTACCGTTGAGTTTGTACAATGGTGAAATAGGTACTACCTAAATCTTGTACTGCCCACACCACATGCTTGTTGTGGTTTGTTTTTATAAATGGTATAAACAGTGTGTTTTGTTTCTGTGGAAATAGTATGCATTGTTTTCAGGTGTCTAAGCCAAGGTATGGCATTAGATATGTTAAGCATACCTCTCAATTATCCAGAACATTGCAGAATGCCTGTGTCTGAGTTTTCATACACAAACACAGATGCATAATTCATACTTTACTCTCATGTACACATCATGATCTATCTCAGTGATCTACTCCCAGCTCTATTACCATTTCACCCTCTCTATCTATTACCCTCCAAACAGTTTCAGAAATAAGCTTTGGTTATCTTGTAAACTGCACTGCCTACCTGTCCCTCAGGTTCCTTTCAACATTTTCTTCAGAAATTAAAAAAAAAAAATCAGTTCATATTACATATGGAATAATTTAAACAATACACTAAATTTCATTCCAATGACCAACAGCAACTCTCTGTTTGTGGGTGTCCGAGTTACAAAGTGAGAGGCAAAGCTTCAGTGCACATCACTACAGTTTAATTCCTAATTTCATATTTTAAGTAATTTTCAGACAGATCCACACCATTCACTTACTTCCTCCCCTACATATAGAACAAAATCACTTGAGCCACACACATACTGCTGCCACGGAAAACATTAACAAACTGCAGTGATAACACTAAAAATGACCTAAAAATTGAAGTAATACAGTCACCAGTTTAATAAATATATGCATTTCATTTAGTAATCAGCATCAAAAGACATTCATTACACCCTATCAGAATCTATTCTATTTGTGATTTCCCAAATACCTTTGATTATAGTATGGAGGAGGCTTCACATTTTCAACACCATCATTGCCATCCAAATATTCTTCTGAATTCAAATAAGGGTGTTTCCTGTAAGGATTTAGAACTCCATCATAAGTTAAAACAACAACTTGGGCATCACTGCTATCACTAGGAAAAAAAAAAAACTCCCCAGTCTTCAGAAATGCTTTCATTCACTGAACTGGCAACTTTAGTGGAATCCTTTACGTAACATCAAAGGTCATATGGCATTCCACAGAGAATTACATGGAGGCAGAGCAAAGCATGATGAAAAATAACAGAAAAAGGGAACCATGGTCACAAAACATTGAAACCATTACTGTGACACAACAGAATCAATCATTATAACAGTGCAATCACGATTTTTTTTCTTAAATTATAACCACGCCTCTTTAACTGCCCCTAATTTTGCATTATTATCCCTGACTAGCTCATATTTTTGCTTTGCATTTTTTTTTTTTTTTTTTTTACTTTCTGGTAAATTACTGAGTATTACAATCAGTCAATAATGAAAGACATGAGAATTGCATACCTCTTATACTACAGAAAATTAACACTGAAATCTGAACTAGAGTTTTATTTAAAAAAATGTCCCTGATTTTGGGCCTTTGTCCCCCTGTTTTTTTAGGCTTTGTCCAGAATTCCTGACCAGTGAATTTGAGAGGTATGTTGCTAAATTATACTCTCTAAGGCCATATGCATGAGTATGTCATGGTAGTTTGTTTTCACTTCAGTTCTAAATCAGGTTAATTGTATACAGAACTTGGGGGGGGGGCAGATTTCCCTAACCAAAGGCCATATCCCTGCCTTCCCTTTCACAATCCCAGCATCAACAGGTATCAAGCAAAAACTGCAGTAATCACAGCTTTTCAGTTGCTGAACCATTCCCCAGCAATGAGAGACTTGCCTTCAACTTCAATGTTCAAAAATGCTGAGACAGCACTGCAGAAAAAAGCCACCTTCTACTGCCTCATTAATCCGGAGATAACCTAAGATTACCATGTAAGTGACATATCCAGTCTCTAAAAAACAACAGTAATAACAGAGTTGTGCAATGAATTTTCTCCCTTCTTCCCTCCTCCCCTCATTTGCTATTCTATAACTGACATCTAACAAATTGCAGTTTTCCATTACTACTGCTTCTTAACTGTATCCTACATATGTAACCCTTCTCTTCTTCCTAACTTTCACTGTCATGCCTCTTCAGTTATTTTTCCACCTGACTCTCTCCTTCCCTCAAACACCTTAATGGAATCTCTAGAATCAATTGTTTTCACTTGCATGTTTTATAACTATATGTCACATGGTGCATGTGCCTTTATAAGCTAATTTCTACTCTATAGTTAGCATTTGCTTATTATATGATGCTGTATACACAGGCTGATACATTTAGAATCAACATTCTACCCCTAGTTAACAAATTTAAATGAATAAACAAACATTAATTTCCTTAACTGTTTTTCATAGGCATGTAATATCTCTGATGATCAATGTTGTTAAAAAGCAAAAATGAATAAATAAATAAATGAAATTGAAACTAAAGCTGTTGCAACTATTCCAATTCCAAACGTCTATGTTACAAGATACATTCAATGTTAACAAAATTAGTTTGGAAAAATGTCAGTGATTTACAGACAATCAGAAATGTGGGGAAATTTTCAAACAGCAGAAGTCACAACTCCTTTTAAACAACACATATCTAAAATCAGCAGCTAGTATTTCAGCTAGAGATATAAGAAATACGATTATATTCCTTTTCTGCTTTTAATTTAGTTTCTTAGAGGTCTAGACAGGAAATAAAAGCAAAGTGCTTCAGCAAACCAGTAATTCCTCATCTGCTCTCGATTGGAAGCAGACAGCTTTGCTGATGTAGCACTAGAACTCTGAAATCTCCCATTACCCAGCCATTAATTTTAATTTGGAATATAGCAGCCAAACAGCTCCTAACAACTACAGAAATCATTTCAAGGCAACAAGAGGCCAGCTTTAAGCAAATATGATAGGTTTCCAATCTACAGGTGGAAAAGAAAACAACAATTCTTCAAGATACTTAGCAGGACCAATCATACACACTCATTTTAGCAATTGCACTGCAATTTGAAAACTAAAATTATGGATGAAACTTAATTCTTGGGTAAAATAAAGGTCATGAAACATAATACTAAACATAAACAGATACGAGTTCTTCTCTTCACCAATGAGAGTCATACTTAAACATTCTGTTTCCTATTAAGCCAAGGTATATCAAGCTCCACTATTACAAAGCAGTAGGGATTCCTGATCTGTGTGCGCGCACACACACATATAAAAAATAATGTACTGTACATGAAAATGCCACTCTCCATTGCATGGTTTATATTATAATGTCTAAGTAATTAAAAAATAACTCCTGGAGCAAATACACTAACCATAACAGAATATGGATGCATAAATCTATAAGCAAATGTTATTTCTTAGCAGTACTGGTGAGTAAATGATTTATTTTATTACCGTACTTTTTTTGCTTGTTTTATTCATAGCTTCCTTATCACATGAAATCTAGACAAGGCAGATTATTTTCTGCAGACAGTAACACACGTTTACTAAAGTGGAACAGAAAAAAAAGTTTTCATTTATTACTATTTTATCAATCAGTCCAAGAGTTGTCAGCCTAGCTGGTAATTCTAACATATATGATTAAGGTTACAGCAAATAGCATTGTATTCTCAAGAAACATCAACAGCGTTTAGCTCCCACTGGGCTTTGGAGTGTAGAAGCATTAAGCAACTTCATTTATGTAGACTTTAAATGATTAGACGCCTTGCAACTGAAACCCTCACGGGAACTTTTGAGGAAGACCTTGAACTACCACTGTCTGGAAGAGATTTTTATTTTTAATATGGTCATCCAGACCATCTGGCAAGCGACCTCCCAGACCAACACCTGCAAATGTCACATAGCCTATGAAGTATGGTGCTCAGGGTGCTATAAATAACAATTCAACATCTGTTATTCGAGTTTCATACTCAGCCTTTTGTCTTATGTTACACCTACAAGGAGGGTGTACGACATAAAAGAAAATTGCAACTGACCATTCCTATCAACCACTCATGAAAATGTACTGCAGTAGAAAGGGAGTTACCATTCCCCTTGGGATTATTCGATATTACGGGCACAGTCTTCCTCAGATTCAGTAGTGCCTCATATTCAAAGCAACAAATAAATTCCATGCAGAAGCTTACAACATATAACAAAACTTCCATATTACATGCTGCAAATTCAGGAAAAAATTAAATAACTTTATGTTATCGTGGATTAATCTTCCCATATAATAAGCTGCATTAATAAGAGAAAGACGTACCTATATATTATTTTGAGTTTTGCCAATACCCTTTCACTTATTCAAAAAAAAAAAACAATGCAATGCATACACACACTGATAAGCATGTGTAAATGTTTAAATGTAGGTATTCCCAACTGAAAAAAACAAATTTTCAGCAAAGATGCTTGAAACTATCCCAGTTTTGTGTACTTATATGTGGTGTAAACACAGCTTAAGTCTGACAACAACTATGGAACACAAACAAATATTTTGACTGGCATACTAGTGACCTAATGTCAATTACAACATCAGGTGATTATAACACTGAATGGAGAAGTGAAGGACTGTCCTTTCACAGTAACATTTGCCATTTACTAATGGAAGTATTTATGACACTGACTCATACATAGAAATGAGTGTGACATATATCCTGCTACTATATGGCTCGTCAGCATAAATGTCAAGACAGTGACAATCTGTGGATTATTACTTAGTTACAATCTGTGGATTATTACTTCGTTAAACAGAACAACTTGATTAGCAAACTACAGTGGTGGTCTCCATTTTCAAAAAGACAAACAGAAGGATCATGTACTTCAGCTACCCAGGGAAAGCCTACAGCAGAATGGAGAAACTGTCCAGTAGTTCAACCTCTTATTCGGAAAGCAATGCAGATTATATTCTGAACATGAATCGTGGTTCAAGTCTGTCTGTGCATAAACATTCAAAGGACCATGGGAACTCACTAGCATGATCCTACCTGGTTTTTGTGTATTTTGAGAGGGTGAATGACTGCATATAGTATGGCATGCTTTGTGAGAACTGCTACAAAAGCATGTGGTCCCATGACTGCTGCTCTGTATTATTCAGTCCCTGACTTTGCAGAGCAACAGTTAAGTCTGCTTTCACTGTGCAAAGACAAATACATTTGTGGTCAACGTAGGACTGTGTAAAGCTCATACAGCGTTTCTAATCCTGTTAGTTATTTTCAAAGCCAGACTATCATAATGAAGCATACATTTGGACAGTATACAAATTGGGACTACAAGGAATGCAACTTTACTGCCTGCAGACATCTGTATTTTTAGATTCAAGTGACTGTGACTTGAATGCACTAGTGTGTCACAGCTGAATACAAAGCAGTTGAGCTGAAAAATCAGAACCTACAAATCAGAAGTCATGATTCTCTCTCCCAGTAAGACTGGAATGCTCGATATGGGTGAGAGGGAAGCAGCTTCACAAAGTGGAAAAGTTTAAATACCTGTAGATCTTGTTCACAAATGAGAGCAGAGGGGAGACTGGGAGAGAGACCAATGGAAAGATACAACAGCAACATTTTTTTCCACTTTTTTTTTTTTACCCCAGATGATGATGATGACTTCAAACTTTCAGGTTTTCCATTATTTCACCCTCCTTCATTCTTTATGTTTAGTACCAAGACCTCTGTAAATGACCTGGTTTAGCCATTTTTGGGAGTGCATTCCAAGGGAGAAAACCCATAGGGTTAGTGAAGGTACAGACTTTCAATATACTGGGAGATGAATGGAAGAGCAGTTCATCATATTGCCGGCTGGCTGTGAGGGTTTGGTGTACGGCCTAACCTTCATCTTTGTATGTTCACAATTCACCTTCAAGACGGGATGCATAGCAAGTGAGGGGAGGCTTCTACCTAAGCTGTGGTAACAACTCATACATGATACCCTTCAAAGCAAAACCTCTAGTAGCAGTCCTTGGTCTCCACCTGAAATTCATGCCTTTCCACTCTCATGAGCAAATAATCTTCATCTCTATTTTGCCATCCCCCGGAGAGATGCCAGCATGCCAGTACCTTCATTCCTTGCTCTCCTTGGTCAGATCTTCCATCAGCCAGACCTCAGGTTGAGCTTACCTGGATCACAGTCACAGATTCATCCCTACAAGTCAGGCAGCTGAGCAAGTTGCAGATACCACATTACTGCAATTACCGTACAAGTGATGAAGTGAGAGCTGTGTAACAGGACACGGCTTTCAAATAAATGGTCAGTGTGTCACTGTCCTCACCTGTGTACAGGTGCTACATAATAACAGAAAGCATGAGATCAAGCATACAAAGCAGAGTATAAGAAGGTTCCCCTGCAGCACTGCTGGGCTCACAGTCAGGTGCTTGGGAATCCAGAAGTATCCAGGTGAAAAGACATTCCTACTCTAGATTGACAGGAAGTGTACCAGGCACAGACCACTTAGAGCATATCTCAGGATAGAGCTAGGGCATGCTGGACTGAAGAGATCCATATCTCTCTGTTTGTCTGGGAGCAGCTAGGGACCTTGATAAATGAGATACAGACTGTGACCAATGACAGTACAGTTTGGTCTATGCTGCTCACCTTGCTACCTGACAAGAAATTTAGAAAATGAAAACATTTCACTAAGATGATTTATTGTTACTAAAAACCCTCATTTTAAATGACATGATCCTGTAACTCTACATACAGTTATAAAGTTTGAGAAATATACCCAAGCTCTAAGGGGGAGGGGGAATAACTGTAATAAGAGACAAAGTTCGGAAGGGATTTAAATCAAAGATGACCCAAATGAAGGTCAAAAATTGCACTGAGGTATGTAAACAAAGTAATCAGCTAAAATGTTTCTATCTTGTGTACCACAAGCCCTACTGGAAGAGGGGTAGGTCATCTGCATCCACTTTAATGTAATGCAAACAATAAAATGACATTCTCAGTCACTGGGACAGATTATGTCAAAGACGTTTGTAAAACAGGGCATTGTCGAAATGCCCTGTCAAAATAGACATTCTTCCAATAATGCAAGTGCCTAAAATTATGATCTGATAACCAGATGGTCAAAGCACAATCATCTGCTGTGGATTAGTTCTAAAAGTGGCACTAGACACAGTTACTTTTTAATAATGATAATGTACCAGAAAAGTTATTTCTAAGGGAAGTTGCAGAGTTGGGGTTAGAGTTACTATGCATTAACTTTGCCCCTAACCCCAATACTTCACCTTACTTTAGAAGAAACCTTTACATAATACTACCACTACACAACACACTCAGATGCACACCACATATGTAATCACACATTAAATCGATCCTCTTACCTAATCCTTACTCTAACCTAAACACTTCCACCCATGATTCCCAAATTTTCCCACACATCCCTTACTCACATACTCAATCCATCTAACTACAATCAATCACTCCACCACTCAACAAAAAGTGTGTTCGACATGCATGAA